>NC_034418.1:9479097-9640913 GCF_002078875.1 Numida meleagris | reverse complement strand
GAGGCCGCGCCTAGCGCCGCCTCGGCCCTCCGACCCCCCCTGCCGGGGGAAGCTGCCCCGCGGTGCCCGGCGGAGCTCCCCCTGAGGACGGGGGCCGGGGGCTGCGGTTGGGGCGTGGGAGCGCGGTGCCGGATTTTCCTCCACCGGGACCGGGAGCGGCAGCGCCCGTGCCCGCGGAGCTCCCTCGGAGCGCTGTTTCCCGCTGCTCGCAGCTCCCCGCGGTGGGACGGCGGCATCCCCCGGCCGATGGGAAGAGCGGGTCACAGTGCGGGGCTGCTCACGGCGCAGCACCCTGAGCGGTGTGAGCCCTGTGCAGTGCCACGGGACAAAACCACTGCGGAGGTTTACACCGAACGGCGATAGAACAAAGTTAGCCGGGAACTTCATGAGATGAACATAAAAATAACGAAAGATGGAAGAGCTTCATTCGGGTGAAGACTTACTGCAGTGTTCCGACTCCACCCAAAACATTCCCTGCGCTTCCCTTGTTCCCCGAGTACCTCACTCACAGCTCCTCGCTCCACGAAGAGCTTCGCCCTCGAAAGCACAACCACGGGGCTCGGCCGTGTGCCTGCACCTCGCTGGCAGCACCATCCTTGCCCTGTTCCAACGAGGGCCCTGCCGCCAGGGCCAAGGTGAAACCCTGCAGTCGGGTTGCTGCACTCACAGTGAAATTTCCCTACATGCTTTATAAAAATGGCATACAGCCACAGAATGTAAGGATGACACAAGAGACAGCAGACGTGTCTGTGGGGATACCGTCTACAGCAGAGACTCTCCAATCAATATTAAATACTGATCGGTATAGTCAACATCACAGACCAATCAATAACATCCATTATTGTACTCAGTTTCCCACCTCAAAAATGCCATTTCCAATTGAAACGCATCCGTAAGCGCTGCCTGTTCAGCGTTAAGGTCTGCCTGAACTGGCGGTACCTGCGGGAGCCTCTGGCAGTGCAGGAGCCGTACAGTCACAGCAGCACCGATGCAGGTTACGTGGCCGCCTCTGGCCCAGCCCCAGCCGCAGGTGCCCGCAGCACGTGGCAGCAGGTGTCTCGGAAGTGCAGTGGGGTGAGGAGGAACACAAAAAGCAACAGCCATTGTGAGAGGGAGCGGGACACGGGGACACAGCAGAGCACGTGCTGTCAGTGAACATTTCAGGTATTTGTTGCTGTGCATGCCTCACCTAGGGTAACAGCTGCACAAACCTAAACATCTGGTGATGTGATTAAAAGAGGAGAGGAAAGCGTATTTAATTTGCCTGGGGTGCCGTACAGTTTAAAATTATTAATTAGAACTCTGGTTTTCATTTGCCCGTTAGCTCATGAGTACAATTTTAAACACATATCTCAATTAAACAAATACTTTCAAACGTGTCTACAATAAAACCACTGCACAGAGCTACTCTCACCGCACTGTATCGCATTTAAAATTAATCCACTCAGCAGAAAGTTTTGGCCAGGGAAATAGAGAAAAAGACCAAATTAAAAAATGGGAAAGGAAACACCAGATAAGGAAGGGAAGGAAGGCAGCGGTGGATGGGAAATCACTGGGCCAGACAGAAACAACTTCAGGGCATTGGTGGTGACAGCTCCATCCCGGAGTCTGGGAAGCGCATCGCGTTGGCTGCAGAGAGCACATTAAAGTCAAAGCACGGACTCAGGTTCCCTTTTGCTGATTCTTATTTGATAGTAAAAAACTCTGGCAGAGTGGTGAAAGAGAGGACTGAGGGCTTAATGCCTGAAAGCACCAGAGTTCACCAAAGGCCGTCTCTCGGCACACTGAGATATTGCTTTAGACCTTTTTATTTCAACAATATAAAGTGTGGCTGCAGCAATATCTTGGGGGTTCGGCTGATCCTTATCCTCGCGGAGCCACAGACTTGTGCTTTATCTCAGCAGCTCTTTGATGGAATTATTGTAATTGTAATTCACATTTGTCTATCACTCTGGATCTTAATGGATGCCTAATGGATGACTGGCCTGAGGATCAATAGTACCACGTCTTGTCTACTTGGGATGAGAGAACTGAATGTTAAAACAAATATGCCTACTATGCTAAAGATGCAGAAATAATACACGGATCAATGCAAACCAAGTTTGTTGGGAGGTGAGAAGGCCCCACACGCAGCATGGAAGGACCTGGCCCTTCTGCCCGCTCACTCGGCTCCACCAGCACGTGGCTGTGTGCTTCTTAAGGAGCGTAATAAATGACACAACATTTTCCACAACTAAATTCTTCCTAATCTAGCCAGACAATTCTTAAACCTTTAATGGGCTGGTGATTGTAAAATCACTTCTGTCTGGGTTTTTGAGCAGTAATCTTCAAATTATGGGTTTGAAACAGCAATAATGGATTGTGTCAGAAAAGAGTTTTTCCTCGGTAAGTCTATTATTGTAATAAAATAACGTATCTAGTCACCTCTACATTCTACATTGACCCTTTTTATGACAATTATGAGTAAAGCGTATCTCTCATTTCCCTTCAATAGTATCCTCGCATATCACTCAGAGTGAAGTGACATGCACATTCTTTTTTATCCATGCCAGAAACTTGTGAGGACAAAATCCACTCAGTTTAAGAATTATTCTTGGCATTCACGTAAGACTGGCTTCAAATTCTGAACAATCAAACTTCAAAATTCTGAACAACATCCACACAAACACCTTGAAAACGCGATCACTAGAACTTTTTCAGGATGATTTGTAGATCATATTTTACGATTACTCTTGAATAGTTGCACAAAGCTAACCCATAGCAAGTTTAAAGCCTTGATATTCAGTGCCAGAACACGTGATATGGAGGAGGCTGCAAGAAACTTTCGTTACTAGAAGTCTCACATTATGTGTGCTGAAGCTATAGGCACGTTCATTCATTTTAATGCTTTTGATAGAATTGGATCACAAAAAATCATGTTTCTAACACCACTAAAACAAAGTTCCGATTACATTTTATATTACCTTATTTTATATAAAATAAAGTATAATCAAGGGATATTTTTAAATAAGTAGTAAAGATGAAGACATCCTAAAACAATATAACAATGTTGACTAAGAGATTATGGATTTCATTGATACTAGTACTAAAAACGTCAAAGGAACTTGAGATCTTATCCTGTTCATGTGAGTAATCTGTCCCAGACTGACTACATGCACTTTTATTACATTTTTCATGTCACTTCCATCTGCATCTGATTTTTGTAGTTCATAAACATTTATGCTTCTTTTATAAATACCTCTTGAATTAAATTAATTTGAGATTTCTTTAAACCAAGACCCAGGTTTTACCTGTTCCTCAAATTCATTGTATTTATCTCTTCTCCACCATAACTCAGTTTCAAAGGAGAGGCAGCAAGTACAGAGTAGTGTAGGTAAGCAAGCCTGAAATCCCGTATGTTCTCATCACCTCTGTTCTGTTTTGAAATCCGGCATTACAGAAAAGTCAGCTAGAAAATATTAGGGACAGTGACATACATAATTTGTTTCAATCTCACATAGTTTACTGCTGGCTTTACTTTTTAAAAGAGTTCATATTGCACCACCACACAGTGCTATCTGGCTGGATTTAATAATCATGTTTACATTTAGTGACAACACCACTCTCCCTGAAAGGGAAGAAAATTCTCAAAGGTATTTTGCACTGACCTTAACGCTACTCCTGTCTTGATCTATCATAGATCATTACTAAACTTCAGAGTGAGCTGCTTTCCTTACTCTTCCTTAGGAATTTGTTATGCATGTATTCTATGAAGAGCTGAAGAAAACCATTGTAATTCACATCTGTTTTATTAAATGTGACAGGAATAAATATAAGCAACTTGGTATGACGGGAAAGTGAATCTAGGTATTTGATAGAAAAATACTATAATAAGATCTCCAATGTACAGGTTTTTCCAAAGAAAATGCAAAGTTGTGATTTTCCTCTGTGACACTATGATGTTCAATAAAAGCTTGTAGTTGTATCAAGCAAACCAGATTCTGAGTAGCAATTACATTGGGGTAATTGCTTGAAAAATAAAATAAGTTTCTCTTGAAAGGGTTGTCCTTTGTAACTGTTATCAAGGAAGCATTAATTGCACCTTCATTTTTTATACTTATAACTTAACTCTCTTAACAAAACTGAAAGGTCCACATAACCTGCTCCATTAAGCAAGTAAATTAGGTCTCCTGCTTATTGAACGGTGTTATTGAGATCAGAGTTTGGAATCATACAGAATAATTACAGAAGAGGATCAGAACTGTCTTCATTCTAATCTCTATGGAAATAACTTGAAGAAGTTTATCAGGGTTTTTTATCAAAATTGTTAAACTGCACTTTACAAACAAGTTCGGCTGCACAGCAAGTCGTTCTGAACAATAGAGAAAGCCAGGCCAAAAGCAGCACTGTTTCATTTCTCTCTTCCTTTTGCCTTTAAATATTTTCATCATGATTCAGTTTCAAAAGCGTAATCTCATAGCACTGCTTCGTGCCAGCAGTGCTGTCAATTGTTCCGAAGGTACTAGGCTGTCACCTGCCAGCCAGATGTGACAGTGCCTGCAGCACGCTCCCCACTCCTGGATCCTTCAGCCACCTCCCCGTCCCACTGCACAGCCGCTCTGCAGCCCAGCAGCATCAGTTCCTCCAAATGTATTTCACTCGTAGTTCCTCCAGATTTATTTCACACATGACTCCACAGAAGAAGGCAGTTTCAACACCACACCTCCTACCCCCCTTGCTGACTTACCATTTAATAACTACATATGGATTGATTTAGGCTGTGCTGATGCTAGTTCTTATCATGTACTGGAAAAGAACTGCACACCAATGGTAAATCCCCTGAACAACTAAGATGCTAAATTGATTTCTTTCTTCTGCCTGTTCCTTCATATCTATTGATGAACAAAGTTTGGACAATTTAATTTAGTTTATAATAAATCCTTTTATGCTGTAGCTGTGATAGGGCTTACTCTCTGGTAGCTAGAGTCATTAAAGGATTTACTATTCTCCTTGACATTCAAAATCTTTGGTAAATGAGGGCTGAAATAACTCAGAAGCAAGTTTCTTCTGCTTGTAAATGATAAAAGAGCAATGCCAAGATACAGCTGAATCACATTTCAGATGTACAAATGTTTTCAGATTCCTCTTCACAATTCAGGGAAATGATAGGATCAGTAAAACCTTGTCATGGTTTTATGATTTCTGTTATCGGTCTTCCACATAAAACCATGACAAACCTAAAGTTATATTTATTTTACTTGCTTCCTACAGAAGAAAATGTCACAATGTCCCAAACTATCAATACATTCTTAGCCAAACATGCACTAGCTGCATGAGTTACTAGAAACTTATTTTAGAATTTAAGTGGGAGATCAAACAGCTTGGAATTAGAAACACAAAAACTCTTAAGTCATGGGATGAACACAGTGGATGTGCATTATAACCATCTTCAAGCAAAAGTACAATACTTTCTTTGCTCTGTATGCATATTGTTATCAGAGTAGATGAAAATAGCCACACAAGGTTACTCAGCAGTGCTGGCAGCCCCCAATTTTGTTTAAATAATAATTTTTAAAAGGAGTAGAAATTAAAAAAGGTGTTGCATGCAGTCAGGCATATATAAAATAAAATATGTGTGGAGAAGCAAAGCAAAATTAGAACTGAAGACACACCTTCAAATGAGTTCAGCGCCTGACTTCTGTATTGGGTGAAGAAGGGCTGAAAACAACAGGACGCAGGTGATGAGGCTGCAGAGCAGCTTCCCCACCACAAATCCCCATAGTGTTCCCGCTGCCAGCCTGGAAAGTGCCCTCTGATGTAACACTACCTATTGGTTGCAAACACTGGTCATTTTTAGAGCTGTCTTCTATCCCATCCTGTGACTGGGAAAGTTACACGAAGATCCAGGACTGGTATCCATCAGACAGAGCGCCAGGCTCAGCACACCGACACGTGAGGAGAGGCGAGGACTAAGAGACCTGTGAGCACCGGGGTAAATCACTGAACTGCACTTAGCACTGCAGCAAATTCTCTGTCAGCTGAACTGAACGGAACTCCATGCTGCCCTGTATGCTTACTACAGACTGCCATTTCACTTGTATCCACTACCAGCTCAGCAGGAAAAGTGCAACAGGCTAAGGATAACCCCATTCCTCATGCCTTACTGATAACTAAATAATACTGTTTGTTGGTTTTTTATTCAAAGAGTACTTTGCATTTCTGATACCTAAAAATTAACTACTGTGGCTATTCTTTTTCATTGGAGCTTGACCCAACCACTTCCTTAGATGCTAAGCTTCATCTTAGGGAATATACTTGTGTTCTAGCTTTCCCAGGGATTGTACCTAACACTGATTCACCGCTCCTTTTCCTTGATTTGTCTACTACAGTTGTATTTTCTACAGCTCCAGTGGCATGTTTCTGAGTGCAATGTTCTGCTAGACCACGCTGCACAAAGCATTATATTTCTTATTCATTGCAATACCCCACATAGTTTGAAGAGTCTTAATGATTTTATACTAAAAGCATGTCCTTGGAAGCATCTAAAATCATTATTACTAACAGTTCTTCCACATTTGTTTCTAAGTTCTCAATACATATTCATAGCACAGTGATTTTTGGGTTCATAAAAGAGCAAATTACAGCTTATTTCCCACATGATTGCAAAGCTCTTCTTAACATGCATAGATGGGTAACACAGCAAAATTTGGAGCTGTGCATCAGTGAGGCTGTTCCACAGAAAGAATGAGAAAGGATGTAAAGGAACACGTGAACTCACCTAGAAAATTCTCCCGATTTTTCACAGGGATAAAACAGACAGATTCCTAGTACATGTAACATATTACCAGGGATATAAGGATGACAGTATACTGGCTCATCAGGACAATAGACTGTCAGGTAATTTCACTAAAAGCGATAGCAATTTTAAAGCTTAAGGGGACAGAAATACCAACACATGCTTAGGTGTGAACGTGAGATCATTCTGCAGACTGTGTGCCAGTACTTACAGTTAAGGGGATGCAGGACGTGTTGATTCCACAGCTACAAGTCATGAGGTATGCTCCCGTGATAGAAAAAGATTTGGAATATTTGCTGTGTTGCTGGGAATAAATGAACACTTCTCTCTGGCACCGTAGTGATTCAACCATTAGCTGCAGGAGCAAGAAGAAGTATAGTATAAACACTCAGTTTCCCAAATAAAAACTGAAAGCATGTGGTCAGGGATGGGAGGTTAGTAGATGCAGATAGGAAATCACACCTGCCCTGAAGGTGTGACAATTTCATCTCTACTCCTTGTTGCTTAGGCTAGTTTTCAGTATTAGACAGTGTACAAAACCTCAAAAACACCAAAGCTGTCTGAAGTGTGCAAGTGAACTCATTGTATAATGACCAATATAAAAATGAATAACATTATAACAAATCAACATGCTAATTTAGACCACATTACTGAAAGGGCTGGGAAAACAAAAAACAGAGAATAGGAATAAACCATAGAACAAAACTAAATGTCAGATTTCCAGAAGAATCAAAGCTGCTTCACCCTTCAATGAAGCATAAAAGCATGAGAAGTCGGATTTTCTTTTGCATAAAGAGAACCAAGTAATCCAATATAGCTTTTAACTATGACATTACACGCAGCAGAGCTGTGGCTGCCAGTCGTACATTCTGACCAAATAAAGAAGAGCCTGTGGTAAATGAGCTGAAGAATGTGAAGGAAAAAATCATTGCAACAATTGTGTACTAACCACATCATAAGAAAGCAGCTGAATGAACAAGATAGCAGCTCTGCAAATTCATATGCATATAGTCTACAAATGTGCTTGGAGAGAATTTAAAAAAAAAAGGTATTTAATAATTTAGAGATCAAAATTATTTTATGAGAACACGGGTGTTTGTTTTCACAAAACTCATGAGATACTTGATAAATCCTTTGTATGACTAGAGATCTGGACTACAGAACTGTATACATTGCTACAGTGCAACATGGTAGGGAAATACAATGCCAGAGAAGTAAAATATTTGTCAAAAACTGAGAAATAAAGTCAAGGAAAATAAGAGAAAACCTTTGCCCTTGTAATTCCCTTTTTCTGAAGGTAGAGTCGTCTGAGATCCTCTTTCATATGCATCAACTCCACACACAGGATCAATGGTACTCCCCTGAGCTGACATTTGTTTATTTATCCTTGAGGGCAACAGTAGCATGGCTGCATGCACTGCTGCCCAGAGATGTCATCCCTTCCCAGAATATTTACGTGGCTGTCAAGTCATTCCGGTTATTCCCTTAATTGAGTGGGAGACGAAGGTGCCAGATAGATAAGACAACTAAATTAATGAAAAACAGAACACAAATAAGGAAATAAAACTGGAAAATCTACAATTGATCAACTTAAGAAAACACTCACTAGTATCTAGAGTAGTAGCTGCAACAGGCAGCAATAATGAAAGAAAAATTTATAGAGAGGTCTCTCTATATTTCACATGTTTATGAATTCACTACAACAAAAACCAGTCAAGCAGGTAGACAGAACCAGCACAGTCACAAATTCTAAATCAAAAGTAGCTAATAGAAATATCCTTTGATCTTCGTACAGATTTAAGAGATCAGGGTAATGCAGTAAACATACCACAGAAATTCCCAGGATATCCATGTAACATATGCATTTACAGCTATCAGTGCTCAAATATCCATCATTATAGCACTTCTTCCCATGGCAACACACTCTTTGTTGTGCCAGTGTCTGGGGAGGTGCTGCGAAGATTAAACCAGTTTTAAAAGGTATTTAAATAAAAGAATTAGTATTTATTTATACTTGCATTTATATTTGCTCTTTTCAGAATCATTTATAGACAGGTTGTGTTGATTTTTCAGTTACTAACACAACCAACCAGTTGCTTTGGGAGTTCACTGTAATTAGCTTTTAGGAATCTATCATTTTTCATGGACCATCTTGGAACAAATGAACAAAGTATTTTTATGCATTCATGCCTATGGTGTTGTGTACTAAAAATATAGCAGCTCACATATAAATATCAAGCAAGTCAGGAAAACAAACCTATACGTTTATAATATTATTCTGTTACAGTAACTTGTCAATTGTCAAAATTGAAAGTAATTACAATAATTGCTAATTTATCTTACTTGTGTAATGTTCTCATGCTTTAACTATGAAAAGTACTATTTACGTCCATAAAAATGGTGTTATGCTAAAGAAATAGTAATCCAAAGAGCTACTGTTTAATAACATTATTTCATTACACAGTATGGCACTGATCCATTTATGCAGCTGGAGCTGTAGCAATAGCAAATTCTGTTCTTTTCATTTCCGTTATTGCAAAGAACTTTGGTCCTCTGTGATCAGCTCATTTGTCCTCAACCCTACATTCACTGAACATAATGGCAAAGCAGTGCCCATGGATTGTAACAACAAGGAGGTATGAGTCACAGAGCTTTCCCAGTTCTCCAAAGTGAGGCCCACTGGCAAATATTTGACTGCCAAGGGATTATAAATATTTCATCCCCTGTCTATAGATTTACTGAAAGTACAGCAATCCCAGCTGGAAGCAATTACAATTACTGCAGTGCCCACATTTAGCTCAGCACAATTCTAGATGTATCTGTGGGCAATTTACTCAATGCATTCCAGTACAGAATGGATCCTTAGGTATCCTGTAATGTCCAGTGTTCAGAGGACAAAAAGGTAATGCAAATAACATTAGTGAGACACAAACTTTGATGTACAAGCATTCACAATCTCAATATAACCGCAACGTAATTTAATTTCAGAAATACTTGTATTTACTGAATGAAGTATGCTCTTTTCTTTCAAAGCATTCTCACTCCAGCAGCCATTAATGAATGTCCATCCTCAGGTTCTTCACAGGGAAGAAAACAGACAGAGAGAAGGCCTGGATGAATTTCAGATTGCACAGTACCAGCCGAGGGCTCTGCAGGCAAATTAGCTCTGATCAGTGTCAGGCAGGCCTAAAGCCAGCGGTGCCAAGACAGACCCAAATCTATTTTTAAGCTCTCCTGAGGGCCCCATGTTCAAAGTTGCTGAAATACAGAAACCAACAGCAACCGTGTAATCAATTTACGTGAAATCATTTGGAAATGATTAAGTCAGAGATTCAACAAGCTGGTATTAAAAGAAATGACTAAATCCTTTTCCTATTTGTCGTCACTTTGAACTGAATTTGGACCACTGCATCTAGCTACAATGGTTTGGGTCTTACTAGCACCTTGTAAGGAGATGCGCTAACTCATCGTAGCTCTTGGCTCTACTCATTCCACATCTGCCTTTGCAGTTCCTAATTCACTGATTCTCCCCTATCTTCCCAGTTATATCCCCACAGACCGCAGTCAGACAGACCGCCAGAAGAAATGGCAAGTGGCCTTGTGGAAAGGACATGAAACGAGCATGTGAAGGTCCCTCTCCTCTTGCCATCCTAGAACGAAGGCAGATTTTGGCCTCAGCCAAGAGGATTTTGCTAGAAATAGCTGGGATGCATTTTCTCAGCCAAAAGAAAAGGACAGCATGTGATACTGGCAGCTGTACTGACTGCAACATCCCAGCCTTCATCACACGTGCATTTGCAGTTATTGTGATTAAGGACACACAATTCTTACATTTTAAAAGACATTAATTTTAGAATGCAAATAATATAGATAACACTGTACAAAAATTGGGTTTTGGTTGCTTAAAAGCTATGGAAATAATGGGTTATTGGTATGCTGCTCAATTAAGATAAAGCATACCTAATTATATAAAGACAAACCAAATGACCACAAGAAGCACTCAGTGAAAGAGTATAACCCATATCAAAGGGGAAAAAATGTTAATTTTGGTGATTAATTTTGTTCTGCATGAAAATGCATATTAAAATGTTAATTAAGGGGAAAAAAGCACAACAAAAAAAGGTGTAGTACTGAAAAAAACGGCCTCTTAGGGCTGGCCAAACAGAACTGACTTAAATGTGATTTGATGATTTTTATGTTACTGACAGCAAATATTCTAACAGAAAAGCAGTACATGTAGTCATATAATTTATTAAAAATCAGAACCAAAAATTGATTAGTTCATATCAGACTTTTTTCACAAAAAAATATTAACCGAAATCAGTAATTAGAGAAACTATAATTCATTATTTCTGGGCCATGATGTTCTAGTATGTTTATTCAGGGAGAAACATCGAATGAAATTATAGGTACAGGAGGTTGTATTTGCTCTTACCACACCTTCAACCATTAAATTTTGCTACCACAAGAGAAAAAGAATAATATTTTTATGTATATAGCATATATATGTAGCATATATTTTTTTTTAAATTGTTTAAAAAGTCATCCAGAAACAATATCAAATCAACAGATATGTCATTAAAAATGTTATTCAGATGAGAATTCTCAAATACTTGTGTTAAAATATTATCAAGAGATTTTCAGAAAAACTCAGCACTCAGTAGTTTCCACTGACAATAATGAGAGCTCAGAAAACTCTGAGCTCAGCACAGAGCACACAGAGCATAGAGCTCAGCACACGCTTTGGCAGGAATCACATGAAGGTTAACTGTGTTCAGACATATGCAAGTAAAGAAAAAGCAGAAATACTACAGCAGATAAGGACAGACCTTCTTGTTTTGATGCCAGCACACAGTTAATAACACAAGAAAAACTCCACCCACATAACTTGAGTGGACTCATCTTTTCCTCCCTTCCTTATGAATCAGATTCTTTGTTATCATTTATTGAATGAAATAGCAGTCTACAGCACAGTCAGTGGGAGTTGTGCCATTGACGTCAGTGAGATCAATTCTTGATTACCTCACTAACTAATGTTAATAATATCCTTATATACTTAAACAAGGATCATAGAGTAGCTACAGTTGCTTGAGGGAAAGAAAAGACCTGTTGCAGCAATGAATAAAAGACATTTCCCTGTTTCATACACCTCAGGCATTCCCTTTTGAATGATTTAAAACAGGGATAAGATGTTGGCTCTTCTGTTGTTGCTGAATGCATTATGACTTCCACACTGGCCCTTCTAATGCTGTGAAGCAGAAATTCCCAGGCCCACATTACTAACACACAACCCTGCGCAATCTCACATCTTGGAACAGGGCTCAATCAGACAAACCAGAGCAAAACACTCACTGCAATGGAGGTTGCACAAGTCTGTCCACAACACCTGAAGCCTCACTTTTTTAATCATAGTTGAAAGAGAGATACAGAGGCTGAGGTGAAACTATAGTCATTAAGAAATATCTTCAAAATATTTCTCAAAGTGAACAACAAGGTTATTCACGTGTCATAGTTGAGGCACATTTCTACAGGCACGTATTTCTTATTGCAAAGGCCATCTTCACACCACCCATGACCTAAATCACACTTAGGACATGCATCTCCTGTGAGGTCAGGCTGCACAGACTTCATACTTGGTACTGCTCCTACGCAAAAATAAGATATAAAAATTAACTTGTATATACACACATTTTTAATTTATGTCCTATTGGAAGAGAACTAGAAGGCAACATTTAAAATAAACTGAATTGAAATGGTTTCACAATCTAATAGAACAAATCTAAACTGCCAAGAGAGGCAATGTGTATTTAAAACATAAGAAGGAAGAGGCAAGGTTTCACAACAAAGAGAAAACACCTCCAAGAAAGTAACTTTTCCAACATGGACCAAGTAAATCTAATGAAATTCCATTTTTCAGAGTAGTCAAAGAACACAGCCACAATTACTTAGCACTCTGGTCCCACAGATCTCAAGTTTTGTTGCTATGGACTGCAGCCTTTTGGCTCCATTTTGTAGGAGCTGGGCACACAACTCATTATTTTCTAGCTAACCTGTCTCCTTGGTTGAAGAGTCTTGGTTTTCACTCTGAACTGAAATACAACCAGGCTTTCAAAAGTGTAAATATTTTTTCTATTCCTCTGTACATAATTATAAGCTGGGTTACTGGAGAATGGAACAACAGCATAGGTCCTAAATGGAAAGAATCCAAATTGCATTACTGCCCTCTGTTGTGTTTTCTGTCATTTCTAAGGTTCCAGACCATTTTCACCTGTATAAAGGTCTGAGCTGTGAATATCAATGGCAGAATGAATACACGCGAGGAGCTCATCTGCTGGGTGGGGGGGAGCAAGCCACTTCCTTCTCAATATGACATTTAATGCCATTGCTTATCTTGTAAGAACAGACAGTGAAAAATCTTACAACAATCCTACAAGCAACACATATCATTTCTGCAAATTACTTACAAATGAAGAAAACATTAATCCCAACATTTTCTACAAGCAGCAAAGCAATAACTAGAGAATGTCTTTTCTTTCTAATACATGGACTACAATATGCCAAACAGTTCCCCTGACCCCAAAGTTCAGATCTGATGATTTACACTCTGGCAGATCCTTTCATGACACATACATCACATCACATAGGCATGACACGGTAACAGTACATGCCTGTCAAAGCACAGCACTTTGCAAAGCAGCACGTCAGGGAATAGGAAAAGGCAGTCTTGCAAACTGGGGTTAACAGGCGATGTGGTTTCACTCAATGTTTTCATCAAATGTTTTCACCCAAATCTTTGTGAATAATGCGCAGGCAGCAATGTCAGCCCTTGCAGACAAACTGCAAAAATATCTTCCCCTAAGCCTACAGTCACCGCTACAATAAACAGCCACTAAACATTTGACTGCCTCTAATATTTCCCTTCTTTAGGCAACTGTCCCCATGATACAGATGTCTCCAATATGCACATCTGCCTGCAGGAGTCACTTCATTTCTTCCTACCCACAGACGTGGAGAAATGAAAAATTAAATCTGATCACGTCTGTACGTGAGAGCTCAAAACCCCAGGCTGGAAATCACTGGAGGCTGGTAGAGCATTCTGGCAAAATATCACTGCACGTTTGCCCTGTGCTTATGTTCTAGCCTAGACATGCACTGCTGGCCACAGCTGTAGAAAAAACATTGGGCTAGATGAACCTTTGGTCTTCAATTAACATAAGAAAATAAATGTACTCTAAGTGATACTTATCATACTCAACTTCATTCAGTCAGTAGCCCAGAAACACTGTGACTATGATAAACTGCACAGCAAATACTGCTCTAAGGAGGGTTCCTGCAGATAGCTGTTAAGCCAGGTGCTGATCCAGGATGTTAGGCCTGTACATTGTACTTGGGGTTGCAAAAGCTCCATCCCAGCGACAACTCCACGCTCCAAATGTGCCAGTGATTCCATTTACTCCCATCAGCTGCTGTGTGGGCCAAAAACTGCCTGACGGTACAGCTGCTGGGCTGGGATGTGCTGTACTAATGGGTTTAGAGCCTCCTGACTTCAGATCTGAGGACAGACTCTGACTTTGTTGTACGTTTGGAAAGGCTGCACTGAACTTAACTCACCTGCCCAACAGGGAGGGTTTGACCTTTGACTTTCAGAGATGTCTCAGAATGCTCCTGTGTCACCAGCAGCCTGAGAGAGAACACGGGGTTCCTGCACAGCCTTCCCTTGGAAAAGCCAAAAATAAAACTAAAAAAGGGAGTGAGGAGAGGTGGGGAAGCCTGGGTGCAGAGAAGTGGCAGACACCTCCTGTCAGACACCTGGCCAACGTTCACACAGCGTGGGAGAAAAAGGGAAGAGTTAAGTGAGAGGATAAAGATTTAGAGACAGGAAGCAAGGACGTTTAAAAGAGGCTTGGCTCTGTAGGAACAAAAATATTGTGGGAAAAAAAAATCCTGTTTTAAAAGTGTAACCTTTTGTTCGTTGCAGTTCCCTATGAATTTGGGTGACCAACCAACAAACCCACAGCCTGGGCTCCCCAGAGTGCCACAGGCAGCTGCTGCAACACGGCAGAGAAATGGGGCACCAACGGGCTGCATAAGTACACGTCACATACATACAGGCATGTAATTTCCCATACAGGCATCGCTTTGCTCCTCACCGCCGCCCGTCGCGGCACGCACACCGCGGCGCAGCCCGCTCCCGTCCCCTCAGCCCCACGCGCCCTTCCCGCCGCCCCGCGCGGCGCCGTACCCTGAGCGGCGGTAAAACGGCGGCCGCGCGCAAAAGGCGGAACTCCACCGCGCAGGCACCGCTGGGATTCGAACCCAGGATCTCCTGTTTACTAGACAGGCGCTTTAACCAACTAAGCCACGGCGCCGGGCGATGGCGATTTTTGCTCCGCGGCCCCAATACATCGGCCTAGCAGCGACCCGGCTCCCGGCTGCCGTGGGGAAAATCTACCCGCTGAAATGTAGCTCTGTTCTACAGCTCAACTGCACTCCTGGTTCCAGCTATTCTCTCTCTGCTAAGGACCTCTTGGAAAGAAATGTTGGAAAGGCTGAAAATACTGTTTTTAGGAACAAGGCTTCCAGACATTTTGAAACACTTAATCTTTTATTAATTGATATTCACACATACACTAAACTGATATAATTCTTAGGTTGCTCTTAAGAATAATGTGCTCCTTGCTGGGTGGAGCCCTTATCAGACAGAGCTGGTTTGTGTTGAATCACATCAGACTTGAACTACACCTTATTCTCATGGCTGGAATTTATTGCACTGCAGTTTTGTAGGAGTATGGCAATGAATGGGAAAACAAGTTCATGGTCTGATTCATCGTTTTACTCACAAAACTCTTTCTGATGTCCTCTGAAAGCAAAGATTCTGTACGCGCCATAGCAAAGAAGAACTGTTTATCTAAGAAATGGAAGGAAACTTGACAATAATTTATAATTCACACATATTCGTTAGTAAACTGAGCTTGGAAGTATTGTATTCATTTAAAATGGTTTAAAATTTACCAAAGGGCAAGTAAATAATTTTGTTCTCTGGTACCATACAACATAGGCTTCAACTGCTGGGCAGTTTCTTTCTTTATGTGATGAGTCACAGCTGTTCAGGGGATTAGCAAAGTGCAGAAATGCAGAATCCTTAGAGCAGGAAGGCACCCGTAAAGGCCATCTGGCCCAACTCCCTGCAGTGAACAGGGACACCTACAGCTCCATCAGGTGCTCGGAGCCTGGGTGTCTCCAGGGACGGGACACCCACCACCTCCCTGGGCAACCCCGTTCCAACCCTGTTCACCACCCTTCTCGTATTTTTTTTCCTTATATCCAGTCTAAATCTCTCCTCTCTCAGTTTGAAACCATTTCTCCTTGTCCCATCACAACAGACCCTGCTCAGCAGTGTCGTTTATCATTCTTCATACAGAATACTGCGGCAGCACAAGGTTAGAGGAAACACTTAGCTTTATATGTGCAGCACATGAAGGTGTACAGACATTCCATTTATACTTACATATGTTAACATCCAAAGACTGCCAGATAACTTTAAAGATCAGGAGAGATGGAAGGTGGCAATGGCAAAATATTTCTTGCAGGAGAAGACAGACGACAGAATACACACTTGGATATCACTTCACAGTCACCATGCTGCAGGCTTAAGAAAGGTCTTTCACATTCTTCACACTGGTATAAAGACAACAAAAACGGTATTTCAGTTAATCATGCGATAGACGTGCATTATTTCACTCATCAAATGTGGCTCTGTATGCACACGTAGCTAGGCCTGATTTCTGAGATACACTGGGTGTGTATAGATGTCATAAATTTGACAAAGATAGCACTGCTCATAATTCACTCCTATGATGAATGTTTTCTTTCTGAGTAAAGTTATACTTTATGAGCACTCTGATTTTTTTTTTTCCCACTAATGTGGAATCATGCCTTATTTTTTGGGTAGCCTGATGCTATCCGGTTCTTGGTGGCAGCCACTATATGATTTCTGTGGTTTTTTGTTTTGTTTTTCAAATGGGATCATAACAATTTTGATTAGCGGGCTTATGTAGAAAGGAAAATGAAAAAAAAAAAAGGAGAAGCTGATATTTATAGATAGATAGATAGATAGATAGATAGATAGATAGATAGATAGTAATTTTAGATGGAATATTAACCCAAAGTAGTCAGGATGAAGAGGTTTTGCTACTGACCACACACACAAAGTTTACTCCATTTCTATTGGACTCCACACAGCATTCATTTCAAATTCAATAGAAAATATTTACAGAAAAGTTAGTGACATATTTTACTAATTGTTCGATGCCCCCTTGAACGTAAATTGGTATCCTTACCAAACCAATTTTAAAAGAGAATTGTTACTACTACATTCTACTCCCCCCAAAAAGATTTGCAGATCTTCATAAAGAAAGAACAATCCATTTGTGCCTTCAGCTAGCAAATCTCAAGCTTTCCTTTAAAATTCTAATTTTGTTTCTGAATAAAGTATGGGGTGTGTTTAGAAAATAAAATGATACAACCTGAGCAATTTTTGAGCCTTTTTCTTTTCTGCTTTCTATCACTGAAGGTATGTGATCCATCTTTTCAATATTCCATAGTCTCAGAGTAGAATCCTGAGAAACAAAAGCAATCATTTTGTTGTGTTTGTGTATCAGCAAAACACTGATTTACATGATTTCTGTGAAGATGAGCTCTCATTTCTTTAGATGAGTCTCTCAACATGAGAGTGCTAAACCCTCTCACATTTAAGAATCATCTCTCTCATGTTTAAGCATCGCATCTTTGGAAACAACCTGTAGCAGTCTTAAAACTGCATGGATGTTTTAAGATAATGAAAAATAAACATACGTGTGAAATTCTTACTAAGATTTTCTGTAATTACTTGAGGTAGGTGCTGATTAGAACATAGAAGTTTTATGAGCACTTGTACTATTGTTAAATGTCATTAAACAAAACCTGACACGAAGGGATGAAATCTTCACATCCATTTACAATTTAGCTCTTGAAAACCACATCAGGAAAGTGGTGATCACCTTTGAGGCTGAAAGAATCCACTTCTGGTTTTCACTAATTGCAACATCTGTCACCCAGTCCCAATGGCCCTACAGAAAAGCAAAATCTAACTTTAAGCCAAGGAAAAAAAACACAATTACTTTTCTAATAATAAAAACGACTGTCTATACCATGCACTCGTTTTGAAACGCAGAAGGAAAATTTTTACCTAGACTCCTCATGGACAGCCAGGAAAAGACATTGCTAGGGAGCTCGTGTTTTCCTACATATACCTGAAAGCAGTTGCTGTTACAAGGCCTGGGAGGCAGCCCACCAGCTACAGCAGCCAGAGGCATTGCATCTGTCAGTTAACATGAGGGTAAGCTCCACTGAATGATTTTTTTTTCTACTTTTTAAACATTTTACTAAAGAACTGTAAAGAGAGAGAGTTGATTCCTAACATTCATTACTTTAATAAATACATAAATAAGCAAATAAAAACAAGCTGCTTAGCATGCAATAACAGAGGGAAGAGCTCTGGGAACAGACAGCAGCTTCCCCCAAATTTAAAGGCAGGGGATCCAATGCTGAAAGCAGGCCAGGTCCGGCAGCTGTATCAGATACCCTCCTTCCGACAACAGCAGCGCTGCTGATTTGCAGTGAACAGCAGAGTTGGCATAAGAACAGAGACAGGTTAAAGTCTAAAACGACATGGTTACTTTAGTGACGTAAGTTATTCAATGGAACCAACATACTGAATGGAATCAACAGATAAAATTCCTAAGGTTTAGGAAGATATGGTGTCATTTTTATATGATTAACACCACATTCAATAAATTATTTATAAAAGATGAACAGCTGTATATTTTTCAAGCACAGAGAAAAAGTCAAACAGGCTTTTATCAAACTTAAGCAGTTTTTTTTACAGCAGAATCTTTAAAATGTTTTTAAATTTAGTTATGAGCACAGAAGCTATTGATACCAAGGCACAGATAGTAAACTGGAATTCTCCATAGTTACAAAGACATTAACATTTAAACAGATGCCTTTCTATTTAATGGGAAACTGAGTTACTTACAGTGATTGCTGTGAACGGGGATATCTGCAGTAATTGCATTTTGTAGAACACCAGTGGTGTGGAGAATGTGTACTGCTATTATTCAAAAGGTTTAGCCTGTACAGTTCCAGTTCAGGATGGTACATAAGCTCATATGTAAGGTAACCAGCACGAGGCACAAGCTTATAAGCTCTCCCAGATAAAGATACTATCTTGAATGCAGACAGCAGTGGAAAGTTATTTTTAAGCTCAAAAGGCTTTGAAGGAAGACAGTATTTTCTGTCATACTCCATGTGGGTTTTTTAATGTGTGTTTTAACTGAGCCTTCTGTATTGTATGCAGTAACTCAGGAAAAAAAAAAAAAAGTCAATTGAAATCAGATTTGCATAGGACAGGATAGAAGCAAGGTTCTAAATCTGTATTCTGACATAATTGCCTGACTTCTGACTATCTGACCTGATAAAGGCAGTATCTTTGTAACTAATTATGTAAGAATATATTGTTCTAACAAATTACATCACACAAATTCTGCATATATTCCTGCCTGTATCTGGAAAGGATGGGCAAGAGTACTGGGTAACAATAAACACAATGCTTTTAAAGGAGCATGCGCTTCACAGCTCCTCATCAAACTACTGACGGAATAAAACCTCAGTACCTTTAAGCTTAACTTCTTATATCCTGCATCTGTTTCCCATATGGCTACAGCTTTGTCATATCCACCAGACACTACAAGTGATGCTGAAATATAAAATCAGAATATTTATTGGATCTTTGCTTTGACATACAGACTAGTAAAAGAGACTCCTTCTAGCACTGAGTCAGACTTAGTTAATAAAATGTAAACAATGAGCTATTAGTCGTGCCTTAACAAGATGCTAGGAGTTCCTTTTGGCTATTTGTTGCTAATGTTCTTGGTTTTGTAAACAGTAAACATAAGTTTACATAATAGTAATGTTATAGTAAACAGTAATAGTAACAGTAAATATAGTAATAGCAAACACAAGTAAACATAAGTAAACACAGCTGAGTGGAAGTAACACAGAATTTTTGTTGACTTAGAAAATTAACAAGATACTTTGTTTAAAAGTTTAAATATAGAGAGTATTTTCAGAATTGTTAGATCAGCTTTGAATAAAAACAAGATAGTAAGGAATTCAGCTTGGAAAGTGTGGCTTTAGATTCCACCATTTGTAGGCCTATTGGTATTTGTGTGCCTTCAAACCACACATATGTTTTCCCCCTACAGAACAGCAGTCTATTTAAGAGTTGTCTAAGTGAGAAAGCGTTGTTTGGGTATGACTGCAGATTCACCAGGTCTCTGCAGTGCAGGAGTCCTCTTCACTACGTATTCAGAAGTGAAGATGCAAAAGGGAACAGCTAATTAGATCACGATGTAAAGAAACTCATATCAGTCCACTCCAGAGAGGAGAATCTGTTCCAGTGCAATGGCAGTTTGCAATAACACAAATGTCATGCTTGCAGAGGGGCTGCTTGTCTGTGATTTAATTAAAGGAAGGGAACTGGGGCAGTAGGAGGTAGTTCCCCACTGCCTCCACTTAGATGCAGGTAACTGGGGCTTCTCCCTGCTGTTCTCCATTTCACCCAAGCATCAAGGAGACATCAAGTGCAAAGTGTCAAATTATCTTGCTATAACATGTAAATATTTTCTAATTTGAACACAGTAGTTTGTGCGTGCCATCAGTGCAGCTGAGAACGTGCCATGAAGCTTTTCAGAAGTACATTATGGCATCAGTTGTTTGCACTATGAAATACCTTCTATTTAGGAGGCACTATTAAAGACATAAATATCTTCCTGATTACTACAGATCAGTTCAGTATTTACTGGACATGCTGTTTACTATCTAATGTCAGGAGAATATCAGCAAGTGCTAAGTTAATACTTTAACAGCTTTGTTCTTTTATTCCCTTGTGGTGTTCTTATTACACCTCTTGAAAGGTACACCAATTAAGACAGACAACAGACCATCAACTTCAATTTATTCATTTACATGGAGATCATTTTCTCATAATTCAGTATGCTGTCTTGGAAATGACAAATTACTGACACGATTGGAGCGGTCACTTGTGGCTCAGCTGATGCGTCACATACACAGATACTGAAATACACCACGTGCTGGTGTTAAGATAACTCACCATCTTGGCTAAAACAACAGGAACTAACAGAACCCTCGTGTCCTTGGTTCAAGGTAACAGGTCCACGACTCCGAAATTCTCCTGTCTTTATATCCCATATTTTTAAGCTCTTGTCCCAGGATGCTGTGCACAAGTAACGACCATCAGATGTAAAGCAGCAATCTGAGATAGCATTGCTGTGTCCCCTGAAACATGAAAACACCACAACAGTGAGGTTTTGTAACCGTTACCAAGCTCTCAGTGAGCCTCCTGCAGCACTGAGCACTCCCTCCATCCAGTAGAGCACCATAAACATGTTCTGAATGTTAACTGTATGGATAGTTCTGTAAAGTCCCTGGAGCTACTCACAGCCCCACAGCCCGCACGGGTTTGAGCCCCTTGCAGGGTGAGCCATTAGCCGGAGGGAACCCTAACACTGAGTGAGCAATGACGCTGCTTTGCAGCTACAGCACAACCACACTTCTTTAAAAGCAAGTTACCAAAGAAGTCATGTGAATTTGCATTCTAATACTCAGAGAAAAGAGATGAATCAATTTATATTAAAGTCTATAAAAGGAAACTGGAAGCTCTGGAACAGGCTCAGAACCCTGGGGCTTCCTGCAGTCTGCACTGGGAGAGGGATCACAAGCATCTCTTACAGGAAACAGCGCTGTCATCACTGTGATTCAAAAGAAATATCATTACAATGCTCCAGATTGAATTTCTCATCCAAAGTAATTCCTAATCCCTCAGTAGACCTTTTTATTACTGTTTAAAGACACTCTCTGTTTATTGTTGTTATAATTCAAACCTAAATTTGTTGAGTTTCTTTAAAGCTACCAATATTTTAACAGCTCATTTGATATCTATTGTATAATTTATTCTTAAAAATGATGGCAATGCCCTACATTGACCTAATTTTTAAATGTAATACTTATTTCACTGAGAGATGTAATGGTTGAGCATGGGGAGCTGTAGGAGCTCACAAGGAGCGCAGCTGCTGGTACTGGTCATAGCATTCTCCAAAAGTAATGCCTTTTTTGGTGTCAGTCCACAACATCAGAGGCAGATATTGGTGGTATGACAGTAGAAGTTGAACCTTGCCACCAATATTCTGTTACATGTTGTTGCTGTGTGACAGATGGCAGCAGAGGGGCAGTCTGACAAAATGGCACCTGACATGGGAGTTCTATGAAGCAAAGGTGTGTCACTGAATTCCTCCATGTGGAAAAAATGGCACCCACTGACATTCATCGACACTGGCTGAACATTGATGGAAACCGAACAGTGGAAGTGAGCGCAGTGAGGCGGTGTGAGGTGCATTCCAGCAGTGATAGCAGTGACAGTGGGTCACCTCCACTAGTGCAGTTTTCTATGAGCGTGGCATCCAGGCTCTTGTTCATCGCTGGTCAAAATGCACATCTGATGATGGTGCCCATGCTGAAAAATAGTGTTTTGTAGCTGAAAATTTATAAATATATTTAAAAAGTTTACAAATGTATAAAATTTATCAATAATGAGTGTCATTGTGCTTTTTGTGTTTGTTATAGTTCCCACTGAATTAAATAGGAGGCATCACTTTTGCAGCAAAAAATCATCTGGAAAAACTGTACCTGAACTCAGAGTGACCACAATTGGTTCACTGTGAAAATATAAGTACATATTGAGCTGGGGTCCAGAGCATCAGTCCTGGATCCAGTCCTGTCCCATACTTCCATTAACAACACAAATAATGAGATGAAGAGAGATGAAAAGAAGCCAAAGAGGGAAGCCAAAGATGGTCTGCAATTATACAGGAAAAGTTACTAAAATTCAAAATGACCATTGTATTATTTTTCCTTCACTACAGAATGTTCTTAAAGACTTCTTTACTCTACATAATATTTTATGTTCTCACTTGTCAGTGATTATAAATTCTTCCTAATTAGTAGGAATTTCACCAGTAAGTTTATACTTCAGCACCATATTGTGTATGCGCCTTCCACTGCATGTACAAGAACCTAGGAGCTCTAAAAACTAGCACAAAAAATGCTGTCAAAATGTAACTTTTCAATTATGTACAGCAGGAGGCTTGAGTGGAAATTTTTATTTATGCTTTCCATGTATATCATTTGCTTACATATAACTTAATTTAGTTCAATAATTACAGTTCATTTTCTCTAGTACCAATCTTATCATAAATCTCACTGATAATTGTCAAGGCTGTAAACAATACCATGCATAATTAACTATAACATTGTTTCTTACTCTTTAATTGTAACTGAGGTGGATCGAGCTACCATATCCCACAGCTTTATAGTCTTATCGTATGATACTGAAGTCACTCTCTGGTTATCAGGATCAAAACAGCATCTTGTGATTGTACTCCTATGATGACCTATGGAAAACACACCAAGAGGAACGATTGTAAAGCTGCTTTCCAATTTTGAATAATTAGCTCTCCATCTCAGAGCACAGGTCTGAAAGGCAGAAATACCCACAGCAGTTACACACCGGTCTATCCCCAAAACATTGACATTTATCAAGTGAGGGCATCTGAGCTGAACTGAGTTCATTATTATTATTATTATTATTAAGAAATAAAAAAAATCAAGAGCTGTATAAACAAAATGTAATAGTCATAAGTCTTACCTTGGACATGTGCCACCTCTGTTGCACTTACTGCATCAAAAACAGATATGGCATTGCCTTTGTCTGAGCCAGATACCACATATTTGCCATCACAGGAAATATTACATGAAGTTACGATGCCTTCATGTTCTATTGTCCACTACAGAGAAAATAAAGGGTTTTGGAAACACACTTGAGGGTTAGAGATAAGAGTCTTTAACAGCACTTGCTTTAATCTGTAAGTAGGCTCAGAAGAAAGGAGTTTGGTGTTACTTTATTTTGGTGAATGGTGATAGAAGTATTTATATCCAATTCTATTTTTAAAATGGCAGTAAGTTTAAAATTAGACAAGGATATCCTGTTCAAATCCTAAAATGTTAATTTAATCATCATAGCATATCTTCTGAGACAGATTACTATTATTACAGCCATTTTTATCTGAAATAAATGAGACGTCTTCATCATCAAGGGACTTAACATGATCAAACAATTAATCAGGTCAAAACAGAGACTAAAAATCAAGCCTTCCTACCCTGACTGTAGTGCATTGTGCAAACAAAGAATGCTTTTCTTTTCTTATTTGCCAGTAACTAAGGAATGCATCTGAATTTCACCATTACACCTTCTACAGGATGCACTCAAAAGGATACATACAAGCACTTTTCCTGTTTCCATATCCCAAGTCTTGACAGTGTTATCATAGGACGATGTTACCACTCTAAAAATGACCATGAAAACAGCACTCAGTGTTTTCACTCCAGAGAAGATATTTGAAAATAAATGCCAACATGTAATTCTGACAATGATTTGACAACCTCACACTCACTACTTTAAAACATTTGTAAACACTGCAGCAAAAAAAGTGACTTTTGCAGTTTAAAATATGTAGCTATTTATATTTCAGGTATGAACTAACAATAAAAATGTCATGTATGCAATTTTCAGACGCTGCTCCACACAAACACAAACCCACATTATACAACGAAGCTGATCGATGACAAGTGGCAGGTTTCCATAAATGGGGAGGTCACCAAGTTTGCCCTCACATTGTTTTATTAGAGTATTTCCAAATATCTAAAGTAATATTTATATTGAATTTCACAGTATAGGGCAAATGTTTTTAGTACCATTGTGGCTTTTTAAGTTTTTTATGAAGTTCACAAAATGTCACTTTTATAAATTTTGCCAAAGAAACTTTATGCAAACTAAAAATATAATTATATTCTCAAACCATCTGTTTTTTTCATTATGTGCATGTTTCCTTCACTTGCATGATCTCTGTTCCTAAATGGAAGCACTTCGCACAAGAGATAACAAGAAGATAATGAACTGGTGGGATTTTTGGTTGGGAGGCAGCAGGCAGAGCGGCACATATACAATCCAGGAAACAAAAGGTGATCAGCCAACACTCTAACTTGATAAAAATTGATTTAAACTACAACTTTATGATAAAATATACCAGAAATAATACCCCTGGAGGCAACACATGACCTACTCAACCAAATGTTAATACATGCTGCAGTTGTTTTAATTATTATGTCCATAGATAAGACACATTTCTTCTTAAATTGACATTACAGGCTTAATAGAAAGGATACAGAATATTCATAAACAGTACAGAACTTTAATGACCATATAAATCTAACTGACAGATGAACTCCTGTGCCTTGGCTAGTTCAGTGTTGTTCTGTTACACAATACCTGTTCACATGCTTCTTTCAGAACATAAACCATAGACTTCCAGCCACAAATAACTCACAAATAGTAATTCCTTTGCCCTGAAGAGGTCATGACCTGTTGGACTGTTCCTTCAGTGGACTCCAAATGAAAACCAAAAGATTTAAGCTCTGCCGTACAAACTGTAGGTGAAATCAACTAGAGATGAAAGAGGCCGGCAGTGAACAGGCTTCTACCAGAGACTGGGCAGCGTACGGGAAAGTGCAAGGACTGAGAGAACGAGGAGGAATGTATGGAGAAACAAAGATGTAAGACAAAGGGATAACGAGGAGAAAATTAAGCAAAAGAAGTTTCACTTTGATGAAACCATAGGAACAACTGAAAAAGTAACTGATTTGTTCTGAATTTGTACAATGTTTTCCACATACAATCACATTTAACCTTTAAAATCACATTAATTGTCCCTTTTTTAAATAAATTGTGATAGAAAATAGTCACCTTCTGTCATCAGGACTCAAGTTGCATTCAGAAACTGGGGCTGTGTGTTCTTCAAAAATTTGAACAGGAAATCCTTTGGCAACATCCTTGAATAAATCCAGAGGAGTTTGATTGGGAAGTGCTTTGCTACAATTGTGAAAAAATACACACCACAAAACCAAAGCAAAACAAAGCTTGTGAAAGAAATAAAGTTAGCTTTACATGTATTATCTAATCTGAAAATACAAATGAAAACTTATTTTTGTGATGTGTTTTCCAAAAGTCAGATGTGAATATTGTTGTGTTCAAATCACTGACATTCTTATCAATACGGTCCACCCAAGTGTTGTCTCGCGTTTCACCAGCCTGCCTACAGTCACCTGCCTCCACACCAGCCTGGTCCAGGTGCTGGTGCCAGGACTGTTTGTACAGAACCAAACAGAAGTCCATTGCTTGGCTCCTGTGTACTGCGACACAGATGAAGACAGACTGCAAAGAGGCCAACATCCATCACAATGACCAACATCTCATTCCTTGCTCATTTGTAACTCTGCCATCTTCCTCTGTGAGGAGGCAACTTCGGATTCTTTACAAAATTATTTCACCTATCAGTACTCAAATCATATTGAGATGTTACCATAACAGCTGTTGGTTTGTTTTTTAATGTGCTGTTGTTGTGTTCACAACATACCCAGAGCTTCACTGTTCTGTCATAAGAGCATGAGAGTATTTTTGAGTCTTCACAGCAAAAATGGCAGGAGCTCACAGTATCACTGTGCCCTCTTAGAATTTTAAATTGAATCTGTAAGCAAACAGAGCAAAGTTTAGGAAAACTTATCCTGGAAATCCTTAGGGCAGCTGTGCCCAAACCGGGGAGCATGATGCAGCAAGCAGAGCTCTGCAGAGAGAGGCCATGTCCTGCTCCAGCACTGGGCTGCAGCTGCTTGGGAAGGCCACTGCCTGGTGGAGAAAGAAAGGCTGATGGATTTCTCTCCATTTTTTCTCTCATTCTTTGGAGAGAAAGGGCTGAGTCGTTTTCTTTTGTTTATTTTTCCCAATTTCTCTCTCAAGCAAAGTAAGATTTATTTTTAAATCCCAGGAAGTCTCTCACAAATCTTTCAAAAACCTTCACGTGTTTCAGAGATTCTGGCCCATGGAGAAGCAGCGCTGAAGGCCCTAGGGCTGCACTGTTTAGCCGAGACCACCACGAGTTGTGTGAGACGTATTCTGAGAAGGCCTTTCTTCAGTCACTGAGTGCCCACCACATGTCCATGTGAACTAAGACACCGGAAAAGCCCACCTGCCCTGAGTGTTAGTCCTGAGCTTTCAGGAGCCCCAGCCTGCACCAGCACTCCACCAGCGCTCCCCTCCTCCCACCAGCCCCCCTTCCCCTTCCCGGCCCACCTCTGCTGTTGGCTCCTGGTCCCCCCAGTGCCCATCAACAGGGGACAGCTCAGGCTGGGGCTCGGGCAGCGGCTCCGTGGCCAAGGGGTCCCCACGGCTGCCCCCCGTCGCCATGCTGCCCATGTCACCTCAGCCTCAGCCTGCCCAGTGGCGGGAACGCGGCCCTCAGGCCTGGCTACACAGCACGGGTTTGTCCTGTCATGGCGGCGCTGGTGCAGCACATAGTCTGTTTTACATCTTTCTTGCACCAGAGGCAACCTCAGGGCTTTAGCTGTTTTTCCTCCCATCCCCAGGTGTTCGTTTTGGCTTTATTTTAAAAACCACGCATTCTGCAATTCAACACATGACTATTAACCACCTTGCTCTAATCAAGAGCTGTCACAAAGCTGCAGATACTGAAAGATACATCTGGTGTCAGACACCAAAGAACTACTATGTACAATAGTGAATTTCAGTTAAGGTTCTTGTTCATAAGTTCAGACGAGGTTGTTCTGGAGTCTCTGTGCAGCTGGAAGGTGAGGGGCTATGGGTCTATTTAACAGCCCGCTGGTTCATAGCTTACATTAATACTGCAAGCTGAGAAGTACTTTTAAAATGTACTGCATGAAATAAAAGAAGTAGTGTTTTCACTGTAAATACATAACAATGCTAAATAATGCAGATTATAATTATAGTACTAATGTATTAAGGCTAACACAGCCTTAATTTCTGTAAAAGTGACAGCTTATTGATTTAAATCTGCTATGACAAATGCTATATGTACTTGGGGATGTTCCAACTTCAGTTACAGGCAGATACTGGGAAAATGGAACCTGAATTTCTGCATTAGAAATGTTAAAAGCAATAAAAAATACATGCACCCAATACACATTTTACATTATTTCAGTTTTTAAGTGCCTAACTTAATTCTGACAAACGTTTGCCCTCCAGAGTGAAGGGAAGAGAACAATGGGAAGGGACCTGCAAAGATCACCGAGTCCAACCACCTGACCTCTTCAGGGCTAACCAAAATTTAAGGTGTACTATTGAGGGCACTGTCTCTGGAACACTGGCAGGCATGGGACCTCACTGGATGCTGCGAGTGTTTGACCACCCTCGTGGCAAAGAAATTTTTCCTAATGCCTTGTGTGAACCTCCCCGGAGCAGCTTTGTGCCGTTCCCATGCTTCTTCAGAGATTCAAGGTTCTAGAGGTCTGAGGTTATGACTTATTGTGCAAAAATGATTTGTAGTACTTGGTTTATTAAAATATCTTGCTTTGTGTTAATTAAAACAGAACCTGCAATATTTCACATTTTGCTGCACAGAAGGAATCTTTTTCAACAGTCCATAATCATTACATTTTTATCCTATGAAACATCACAAAATAAACATATAAACATTTACTTTCAAACAAATTCAATATGAATACATTATCTACAATGCTTCAAAGTATATATATACATGACTGATCTACCATCATGGAGGAGATCAAAAATTTGAGATCTAAAAGTCATTCAGCACTGAAGAAAGTAAGATGCTTCTTCAATACTGAAGTTGTTTCAATCTAAAAAAAAGAAAGAAAAAGAGGTTAGGCTAAACAGTAACATACATCATCAAGAGTATTTAATTACTTGAGCAGTTTCTTAAAGCTTAAATTAAGAAAGATCAGATAAAAGCATTCTATCTCAGTGCTCAGCAAACACAAAGACTTCCAAATTATCAGCTTGTACAGTGAAGTCAAACTATTCTGTGCAAAATGCACACAAACATTTTGGCTATTTACATAATCAAAAGAAGTCTTTTGTGTTTCAATACAAAAAGACAAATACATAACTGAAGCTCAGTTCCAAAAAAAATGGAAGACAGACTCCTTTGGAATGCTGACTTTTCCTGTTAGTACGCTCCCACTCCACTAAATAGCTAGACCACAATAATTTTGCCAGGACAGCTGGATGCAATACCTCAACAAACACGTTGAGACCTCTCTGTCTGCTAATAGGAGAGGCTCAGCACAATCCAATGCGGTGACAGTTCCACATGGGATGACAGAGACTTAAGATGACTATGATCTGAACCAGATGCAGTTAGTTTTAATTGGATTTCAAGTGTGGTGCAAAACAAAGTTTCAAATTGCTCTTTTCCTATTTTCACATCCCTGGTAGCACTATGTTCAATTCTCTCCCTCTATACTCTCTATTTATAGAAACAACAACACAGTTTAGATTTAGCAGAAACATACATGACAAGCATTGTTCTCCTTGCTTCACTGCTCCTTGCTGAAGCACAGAGTCATCCCAAGTATCAATGCCACACAGTGAATCTGCCTGAATTGGGTCTCTGGGTGATTATCAACAAAATGAAGCTGACTTAAAATATTCTGGAGCAGACAACATTGCTTTCCATGTTTCCAAGTAAAGACAGTAGACAAAGTCATGGAAATATGACTCACCATCCGTACTTCTTTAATTCTTAATTCCTTCAAAATATCATTCATCTGTTAGTATAAGCCCCATTAACTAGCACAGAGTTGTGTGTTTAGAGCCTTTTATCTCTAGAGGCTTCCATCGTAAAATTAATTATCCTATAGCTTAAGATACTAGCAACATTTCCTCACTTCATTAAACAAACTAGTAGGCTTTATAAAGAGACTGGCTGATCCACATTCACTACAAACAGGTTACTGAACTGCAAACTCATAAGTTGAGGTTTCAGTTATCCACTGCAAAATTTGCAAGTATTTCAGTCAACTTCCTATTTACCTTCTTAGAAGTTCTTTAGGTGACAAGGTTGTGGTATCTATATCACTAAGGCTATCACTGCTGTCTGTAGTATCAGAACTGCTGTCTTTTTCTGATTTTTTATTCTTGTGTTTTCCTTTGGTTTTGTGTTTCCTATGTTTCTTTTTCTGTAAAAAGAGAAACAATCCATTATACTACATTTTCATTTTGAAAGAGCTGGTTTATTCTGAAAGGCAATTACTACAAAAAAGCAAACATCCCTAAAAGTCAATTTCATCGTAGACTCTAAGTTCAATTGAAACACTTAACAGTGACCTTTTTTGCGCTATCTAGCCTGAGCTAACAATTAAAAATAAATGCCAAAACTACTCATCTCTTTCTAACACTTAAACCGCATCAAGATAGAAATTTGATTATTAGTTTATATAGAAGTTGTGAATTATACACAGCTCTCAGAATACGCCTGGCATCTTCATCATAAAACATAAAACATTAATATTATATCTGTACTCACATTGTATAAATGGGAAAAGCAGCACCCTAGATAATTTCCTGTTTTCAAATTCCAGTCTGAAAAACTCAGTTGTTCCAGTTTGAATCCTGTGTATCTATTTTCTACAGCATAGCATAAATCACAAGAAAATCTGACTGGTAGATCAAAGAACCAATAAGCTGATTATTTTAATTAAATACCTTTTCCTTTTTATGCTTGTGTTCTCTCTTGGTCTTGTGTTTCTCTCTGTTCTTTTTATGTTTTTCTTTCCTACTAGGCCCTGGAGAACTTGCTGGCACCGCTGTTCCTTGTTGCCATGTAGAGCCTAAAGTGCAAAGCAAATGCCGAAACAAAAAATACAAACAACAACAAAAAGGTAATTTTAATATTTAAATTCTATATTAATTTTCAGAGGCTAGTTTAAAAAAAGCTTTCAAACAGATGTGAAATGCCTAAACTTCTACTGTTTTCATTTTTCATACTGTTCTTTTTTCTCATTCCTGTAGTTCCTACTGTAATGAAATGCCTTTTCAATCTGTTAATAAAGAAATTGCAATGCTCATCCGATATCTCCATTACAGTTCATTAACCTTGCCTCTGTGGAACTACAACAAAGTAGCACAGGCAAAAAGATTCCTGCTAGCCCCTCACAGCACGGTAACAAAGTGCATGTTGACGCATGCTTGACATAGCACAGGCAGTTAAGAGGTAAAGTACTCATTCACAAACATTTATTAAAGATGTATGTATGATATTTCTTTTTAACATGTAGAATTTATTCTCTACAAGTCTACAGAACTTACCAGAAAAAAAAGACGGAGGCAACTTTGGTCCAAATTCCTCTGCATCATCCTGTTCCTGCTTTGGAATAGGCAATGAAGAAACAGCAGGCTCAGCTTTAACAGCCACGTTGTCTATGAAAAAAAAAAAAACAAACAAACCAAAAAACACCCCAACTCATTTATCTGAAAGAAAATACTTCTTCCAAGAAGTATCAAAAAAAGTTAAAGCAAATTGATCAGCATCCTTTATCTCCATGGACTGCCTGGGCCAACTGCATAGCTGACATCCTGAATGATTTCAACACATTGCCTTTATCTGTTTTTTGTTTTGTTTTTAAACCAAAATAGACCTATTATACAAGTTAGTTCAGAGTATAGCACTGTCCTAGCAGTCCCTGAAGTACTTGATTCATAAAGGAAGCTGTTACAAGATATTTATAAAAATAAGCATGCATTAAGAACTACCTTGTATGTTAGATGAACTACTATCAGGTGGATCAGCTTGTCTGGTGCTTTCTGAATCTATTCCTGAAGTAGATGGTTGCTGTTCTTCATCACTCTCTTCCTCAGAAGATGATTTTTCATCTGAGGAACTCACAAAGATGGCCTTAAATAAGTCCATGGATGGTCTGCTTTCTTCTTCCTGATCCTGATCCTTATCCTCATTAGCTACCTGCAAAGCAGCGTAGCAAACCACATTTAAACACCTAAAGAAACTAAGAATCTCTCTTCGATCAGTTAAGCAATAAAATAATTTCAAATATGCTGGGATGTATTGACTAAACAATCAAATATCACAACTCATAAGAAGTTTACAATTTTAATAGTTCTTAGTTCAAAACGTTGGAGCACTGCTAAGCTCAGTTTCCTGTAAAGTACTGAAATTTGTGCTCTACACACAATTGAAAACAGATCCTGAATTATTATAAATTCTTATTCATTAGTTCAAACTTCACTTACACACCAGATTAAATTTATTCAAAAGGAAAGCATTGCCAACCTCTACAAAGCATGCACCCTCCTCCTCAAAGCAGAAAAGATACATAAATATTCCGTGCTTGTGAGCAGAGTAGGTGCAAGTTACTGAATTTAACTCCCAGACTGTGAGCTACATTTTATCTTTCCTTAAGCTACTACTTCAAGTATAGCCATACTTGCCATCCTTGTAAATGGTGAAAGTTTTACATCTCAGGGTTATAACCTCAGAGTTCTTTCAAAAGCAAGCTCACTTTCTGTTTGCTTATCCTGAGCTAGCCCTTTGGCAAACTAATCTTTATTAAACCAATTCATATGCTATACAACATTATTTCCAAGGTTTACAGTCATTCTCCTTCATATTCCAACACCACTACAAACCCACCTCGCTGGGAAGCGCTTCACCTGCCTTTGTTCCGCTTTCTTCTGTTGTTGGCACTGGTGGCTTCTGCAGAAGATCAGCTTTTGATCTGGCAAGACTAATGAATTCACTGATGGAATCTTTTTTCTCCTTCTCTTTATCTGACATGTCCCATCTTGAAGGTTTCTTTGGTTCTAAAAAGTCCCAAACATTCAAATCACTCTCATATCAAATTCTACTGCATTTCACGACCTACTTGATTTTAATTTAGTTTGCTTCTTCAGCCTGGTTTGATAATTTTTATATCTTTTTAATGAATATCTGACCTATAAAGGTCTCCTAGATAGAATAAATTAGCATAATCTCACCGACTTTAGTTTTTATGTCTGAATTGAATATATTGGATGTATTTATTATTTATTTTTGATTTATATACCAGGTATTCTTCTATTAAAAAAACATCAGATTGATAAATTTATTCTCCAAAACAAAGACAACCATTTTTTATATTCCATTACTTCATAGCTAAGCGATTAAAAAAAAAAAAAACAACAACAACTTACTGCTCACACTATTATTCTCTTGTTTTCTTTCATTTGTTTCTTGAGTTACAGATGTAGTAGGCTCAGACACAGTTAAGAAATTAAATACAGAATACTTGTCTCTCTTCACTTTTGGTAAACCGACAATGGAAGACCTGCAGGGAAATAGAAATGTTTTTTGATTATAGTTTTCCACAAACAAATTATCTAAAACAAACTATAGTAGTCTTTAAAGTGCATATTATTTTGTCAGAAGTTATTTTACCATGCTTTATGAGATCAATTAAAACATTAGGAGATTCTATAATACATTTACTATGATACAAAAAGAAAACTTCAAGCAAGATTTTTCCCAAGCATATGAAAACTCAGAATTTTCGAAAAGTGTTCAAAAATTTAAGAATCTTTTAATTAATCATCTTACTCAGGATATGGATCGGGAACATTAAATCTTTTGCACAACAGCTTTTCAGGGTGCCATTCAAACTTGTCTCTTGTGAGTTTGCCAAACATCTTCATCTTCACAGCAGATTCCTTATCATCAACATCATTCTGAAAAAGTCAAACATGGTTTGCTAGTTAACCAACAACTTAGTGAATTAACTATTACTGTTGTAATACTAACAACAGGACAGATAGACATTTCAGCGTAGTTGAACAGATTAATGCTTTACATGCATTAAGTCTTTTCAAAGGTTTGCTTAACAGGCAACACAGCATTATTGACGTAACTACAAAAGAGTTTTAAAGAGAAATACTTTTGTACATCAGCAGTAAGGCAACAAATGTAGTTTCAATGTACCAAAATACTGTGACAACATATACCTCCTGGTCCCGAGGAACTTCAACTTTGTCAACATCATCTTCGTATTTGGCCCGGGTAAACCTGGATGCCAACGTTGAGCTGGAGGACTTGTAGAACATTGCTGCACGGAAGAATTCTTCTTGTTCTCTCCCTCGTTCCCATTCAGTCATACTTGGGTCTAAGTAACGCTCCAACGTATCCACTGTAAGTTAAGGAAACAAATACGTAACAGAGATTAAACTTTACTTAAGTTTGATGCTCTTCAAGAAAAAAAAAAAAGGCAATCAACCCTGCAAGTATTTCATGTTTATTTAAGGATAGTATTAATCTCAACTGTATTACTCCTTGACAAATAGAGGCAGTTTTTCTCAACAGCAAGAATGACAGCATTTGCCAAATGCAAGATAGACATTTTAAACAATTTTACTTGTAATGCTGACTCTTTACTTCTTGTCTTTTAATACTTCATTTATTTAATAGGTGTTTACACTCAAAGCTTCATCAAATAACTAAAACAGAGAGCAAGCAAAAACAAAAAAAAATGTTCTTTCAGAGAAAATTAAAAACGTCAGGATTTCTCTCTTCAGTTACCTTTTTCTCCTTGTTTAAGGCTTTTCACAAAACTTTCATATCTTTTTTGTTTTTCTGGATCTTTTGCAAATGGTTTGAAGTCACTAGAACCAGCATTTGCTAACTGTCCCCCCAACAACATTTGCCATTTGTGAGAAGCATCGTTTGGGGAGGCTGGCTGGAATCTGCTATTCCGTGGCTGCTGAGGCAACATTTTCGCTTTCAGTTGTTGTTCAGATGCTTGCTTTACTACTTTAAGTCTTTCTCTGTCTTTCTCAGATAGGTATTCCAAAACAGAAGGAGCTGGACCTATGACCAAAAGAAGTCAGAGATAAGTGAAAATGAAAAATTACTTCAACTATTTCTGACACTGCAGTGGAGTAGGAAGCCTACTTATACGCAGAGAAAATGCTCTTCTGCAACAACACACAATATGATGGCAGAAATGGCAGATGGAAACTACTGGTCACTACTGCATCTTTTAGGCTATTTGCACATATTTATACTACTTCGTAACTTCTATTATTGTAGATAAAAACACAAGCCACATTTACAAGTTACATTAGAATAATGTTCAAGTCTGGACCAAATCTTTACTGTTACATAAAGAACTTGTGGACCTACAGGACAAGGAAAGGCACAATTGTATCTATCAATACCTTTTAGAACGGTCTCTCCTAGTTGTTCCCTCCTCTGAGACGCATTCAGTGCATGCCTGCTTTGCTGTGCTGTGTCACTCCCCAGTTTTCCAGTTGATTCCTCTAATGCCTTTTGTAAACGGTAGTTTTCATTCCCAGCTGCTATTACAGGTCGAAAGTAATGGACTGGTCTGTAATTTCGTGGCAGGTCAGGTGGCAGATAAATCTTTACAGAGAAGTGGAAAAAAGAAGAAAAACAAAACCACCACAAGAGCAAGATACAACTTTGTGTTAAATTTTTAGAAATGGGATTGAGAAATGTAACCTCGATCTAAAAATTCCTCAATTTACAAGCAACAGTACAAAGAGACATTGCATTCTTTTAGGCTGAACCAGTAAGTGGCACTGTAATAAAAACTTTTGGAACAAATTGTTCTGTTGTCAATATATAATAGTTATGCAAAATAGGAAAACGTGCACATTGAGCAGCAGCAAAAATTAAGCAGTCTTAATATGTATTGCTTCTGTTTGACAATGTGTGCTCCTGATTATGTTTTTTAAAACAGAAGTCACATATGACTTAGTCATTTAATTGAACTGTTGAGTACTTCTGTGCTTAATGTATTTTCATGTCTTTCATCAGAGCTCTTTTTCTCCACATTCTTCATGCGAGCTGTAACTTCAAAGATTACCCCTCTGCCTCTCATAGAATGCAGTTTTATACACCATGCATATGTTTCTCCTTTCTTCATTAGCAAAAGGACAATGTCACACAACTCTTTTCACAATTCTAATTTATGGAAACATACATGGCATGAAAGATGCTAAGCTAAGAATCAGGCTGACAAACTAACTTGCCACCGAAACCATGAAGTAGATAAGTGTGGAGCCTGATTTTTACAGAAAACTGGACGCTACATCCGAAAGATGTAAAAGCAGAGGTACATTTTTTATTGCCAAATTAAATCAAATTATTCTTCCATCTTTATGCAAAATAATAGTGAATGCATTTGCTTGAAGTCTGAACATGGGCAAAGTTTAATGCAGTAGTCTGACTTCTTTGCTTAGTCAGCAATCTTTATTGCTTACTAGAACTTCCATTTCGAAGAACATAAAAAAGTATTATGCCACAGTAAAATCCATACATCTCACATGTCAATTTTGCTTTCATTGTTATTCTTATTGCAAAAACATCAGTATCTGCTTACCTTGTTTGGAGCTGATGGCTTTGATGCCAAGGAAAAGCCATCCAAGATTTTGCCTATATATTTAACTTCTGTTTCAGACCCTACAAAAACAATCACAGAGCTGGTCAATATTTAAAACACATATTTTTCATAAAAACATTTTTTTCCTGAATATTACATTTTGCAGAATATTTTACGGAACATAATTGAATGTGGCTACAAGTGAGACAACAGTGCCATTACATGCACATCTAACATTGTGCGTGCCATGAACCGCACACAACAAACGTCACGAGTCACTTCAGAAATCACTAATGCATTCCAAGCACTTAAAAGCTGCACTCTAATCAAGCAGTATCAAGATAAAATTTACAAATGTTGTCATTTGAAAATAAGCAAGTCTGTCTAAAAAAAATCTATTTAGGAGTAGTGGGTCATATTTGGGGCTATACTTCATAATAATCTCTTTCTTCAGTGCAATTGAATACTGTATTTCACGAAGCAACACATACAGCTCTTTTCAAAATATAATTTGGGTGCTCAGTCTAAACTGGCATTACTGGAGGGTTAGAATAATTATTTCCAGAATTGGAACATATGAGTATTCCAAGAAGACAAGGCGAAGCTACAGAAATCAAAGCTAGAAGATACCAGTCTACTAAAAATACCTGAAAAGACAGACGACACTACCTGGATATGTTTTAAATACAAATCACATTAAGTCTTTAGACATAACTATAATTCTTACTTTTTTTGGATCTATACTCCTTAGGCGCTGTCCAGCCATACAAGCCATCTCCAGGTTCTTCATCTTTTAGAACCGTATCATATTTTGACAATGTTTCGGTTGCATAAATATCATCATCTTCCTCCTCTAAAGCTCCTACACCAAAAGCCTGTAATATATTTCAAACAAAAGGAATGAGAACACAAAAATGTGAAAATTATATTGTAAGTCACATGTTGGACCACATCTACGTCTGCATCTAACCATCTACACTATGCAAGATGTCCAATATACATATGTATACTGGGAAAAGATGTACTACTTCACACAAAGAAACAAGTGGTTCCAACTGGGGGATGAGGGGCATGGGAGAGGAAGCAAACAGATTCTACTTATTTCAATCCCTTCGCAGGGAGGGACAATAAGTTTGGTCTGTACAAGGCGAGGACAGCAGCCTAATTCTAGAGGAAAGACTTTGCATCTGACTAAGTGCAGGTAAAATTATTAAGGGAGAGAAAAAAAGGCATGAAAATTAATGAAGTATAATTCTCAAAATTATATAAATTGACAGAGCTCCTTCTACATAAGAACTACAAATACAACAGAAGAAAGTAAACCCCTCTATCTCAGAGATTCAACATCACTGAAAAAATTCAGTAAAATTGACAAAAAAAAACAACTAAAAGCATATTCAATATCAACTTTCTCTAATCAAAGTAACACAAGAATTTTCTCAGTTCAATCATTCAGTGAGCTATTTTTACTCTATTATTTCTCATTAAAAACACTGACAAATGAAAGCAGTTAAGAGTTATAAGGATTTGTCCATACTTTTATATTAAACAAGCTAAACAATGGAAAAAAAGGTAGACTTCTTAACCTGTTTCCAAATCACACTTAAGGTTTCTTACTGTAACTCTACAATGATTAGGTGCCTTCCATTCTAAATAAATAAGATTTTATCACTCTACTAATAAAATACACAAAAGAATATCTTACCTGGCCTGTGATACCTAGTTTTCTTCTTCTATTGTTTCTCACATCACCAATTAAATTACTTGGGTCTTCAGAATCAGCTGCAAATAGATTAAGGTGTTCTTTTCCAGAAGCACCAAACAAAGCTTGGGAGGGGTCCAAGCCCTTATAGCCAAGTCCATGGACATTCTCTTTTGGAGTCAAATCTACAGGCATTACATCTTTTGGTGCAAACGTCACATTCTCTGGCTGGTACTCATCCTCTTCATCCTTGTAGAAAATTAAAGTACGTAAGAATAACTATGAAAAAAAGAGTATTGTATATTTAGCTTTTACAACATTTAGTTAATATGAGACTAGGCAAGTTCAAGTTTCTGTAGCTATATATTAAACTATTTATGAACCACCACACCCATAATAAATATTTATGAACATTTTAACAAAACTTTTAATGGTGCGTTAAAGTACTGCTTAAAAACATCAAAAAGTTTTTTGTAAAGGGTGTAAACACATGTAAGTTATGTATAAGTAAGTTATTTCTATCTCTTCTGCCTGTACAATACCTCAGAACCTTCCGAGAGTCCAGGTGGTAATGCACAACCATATATTTTCACTTCAGGGTCTGTAACAGATGTAACAGCATCATTATTAACTTAAAGTTCTTTATTACATTTCTCTAAAATTAAATAAATAGATTAAATAAAATATTAATATGGACTTTTTAACGGGTGTGTGAATGCTAGCTTTCTACTACTGAGTTTAGGCACTTCACTGAACTTACCAGGTTTCTGCCTACGTGGCTTTCTCTTGACTCGCGGTCCAATTCCTTGTCCTTCTTTCCAACCCATTTTTCGCAACAGTTCAACTCCAATTGTTATTCTAAGAAGAAAACAAAAGAAATGAAAAATAAAAAAGTCACAATTCTAACATCCCTTGAAATCTAACAGAGAATCACACCATTTGAAAGTATGCTTTTGTACCACACTTTCAATCAAAATCCAAATGCATCAACATTTGCTTATACGCTGCACCAGTTTGTAAGCATTTGCCTGGTACAAGTCTGCAAATACAAAAAAATCCACAAGGAGGCCTCTCTGAGAAGGTAATACTGCAGATCTTGAAGACTCTTTCATGAATTACTCCAGTCAAACATTGCTTCTCTTATCAATGCCCTTGTATGCAAAAGGAATTTCTTGGTTAACTTCAATTTAAATTTACTTACTTTGATGGTCCTATTAAATCATCAAATGCACTAGTTCCTGGAATGGCAGCAACGACTCCTGCAATCTGTCTAGCTTTCTCTTTTATTCTGTCTTTAGCTTTGGATGCAAAATCATCTGTGGTTGTAATATCTTTTGGTGCTATCCCAAATTCACTAAGATCCTAGAAAAGACAGGCAAAACAGAAAAATTACATTAGAAAACATTTTCCCTGAAATACTTACTGTAACAGTAAAGGAAAGAAAACCGGGTGTGACCCTTATATTGGCAACATTTTTCAATATGTTTATATGGTTGATTTCTATGTAACTTGAATGGTCATATTACGAACAGCTTCAAAAGCATTTGTACCTCCTGATAAGAGAAAATGAAAGGTTTGAAGTATTGTTTTTTTTTTTAATATTGAGATTACACAAACTTGCTATGTCAATCTATTAAACATCCTATAGAACATAGGAATATAACAACGTATACATGAAATAATTTTAAAGTTACTTTAACTTTTGTTATTTAAGTTATTTTTTCATGGCCTGAAACACTCACAGCCATGGCAACAAATTCCAAAAGAGACCTATTTCTTTCTCAGTTTACCTCTTCATCCATGAAGTCTTCTGGTCCAAGAACAGTTCTGTCTGCTCTCTTCTGCCGTGATGATATAAAAGCTGAAGGTGTCCATCCTTTAAAGAAGGCAAACCATCTAAAGTAAGGTACTGCAAACTACAACATAGCATCTGAAAACAACTCAAACATTTGAACCTTACACCTAAAGGTTACATCAGGAGAACATTCATAGAGCTGCAGTCTGAGAAACAAAGTTTAAGTAACTCCAAAAATTCTGTTCCAACTATTTACATAATAACAAACAGTGCAGGAAAAAAAATGATGACTTTTATTTCTCTTTCATCGATGTTATACTACAGTGATCAAGCAACCCCTCCCTGGTGACAGAAAAATATCTCACCTTCCTTTGTGCCAACAGTGTTAAAGTAACCAGCAGAGAAGCCACCAGTAAATGCTCCATGAAAACGCTGATATCGACCCTTTGCATCTTTAACAGTCTGCTCTTGAAGAGGGACGGGCTTTTTAATTCGTTCACCTACAATGAGACAAATCAGAAAGTCAGTCATAACATTACGTAAAAAATAGAACCTCTACTTGGTCCAGAAGCCATTTCTTCCCTTGCAGTTAAGAACAGGACTGAATAGTAGCTACCCTGAAGTAAAAAGCATCAGCACATTACACTTATTCCCTCTCTACTTTATATACTTGTGTACGCCGTTAATGTACACTGACAGAGCAAAAGCATGAAGTATTCAAACAGAAATCCTAAATTCTTACCAGTTCTGAGCACGTTTCATTTACTACAATCAGACTAATAAATTACGAGTCTGCTTAACAATGCCTCCAGTCTGTAAATGTTTCCTGCTTGTCACAGGTACATAAGAACTATTCACGAACCACTAGAAAGTTTTAAAAAAGTAAATACCACCCAGATTCTCCTTAATATTGATTGACAAGTTAACTATGCAACTTTTTTTACATAAAGGTTTTCTATAAAAAATCCTACTACAACAAATTTTCAACAGAATCAGTTATTCCACTGACAAAACACAATACTTGAAATACTTTCCATTCATAAAGAGAAGCTTGTGAAGCCTTACATAGCCCACACTGAACCTTCTGTAGGATCAAGGCATTCCAGTGTACTTTACGGTGACAACAAACTCACGCTCACAAGGCCCAATTCCCTTTTCGCATAAGCTCATTGAGGCATATAACACCACTATCACTAATTGTTAAGAATTTAGGAGTTCCTGCCTTGGCAAAAAATAATGTGTAAGACTGCAGTTTCTCTAAGCACTGGTCCACTGAAACTGCCACTACCAGACCACCATTTGTCATCATTCTATTAAAGAAGCACCTCTCTTTGCACGGCATCCTGCTGCTTTCCAGCCCCCAACAGGCAACAAAACTTCTCTTTACCTCCAGGCAGACAGCTCCCAAACACCACTCACTGGCTGTTTGCTTTCAAAATGTTCCAAGTGACAGCAGCCGGGTGCCACAGAGCTCCCAGAACCCCAAAACCCAGTCGGAGCGTTTTGCACGCACACAGCCCCCATCTGTCCAGCAGGCAGCACGCCTGGCAGCAGTACTTGTAGAGTGACAGGCTCAGCACTCACAGCCGTGCAGAGGTGCTCAGGCAACGCTGTCTGTACCGTGAATACAAACGTAGGGCACGCCCACAGATCAGCGTACGCCTTAGAAGTTATAACTAAAGTCTAAGTAAGACACAGCCAGACGCAGCACGGCGCCGACACACGCACGCTGCACAGGCCCCGCCGCTCCCAGCCCTGGGCCGGGCCGCGTTATTTCGCCGGGCCTCTCCTCCGGGACACCCGGCCACCCTCACCATAGCGCAAGTTAGAACGGCGGAGGAGGCCAGGCGAGCTCCCTGGGGTCCCTCACCCTCTTGCAGGGGCTGCAGCGCGGTCCCATAGTTCACCAAATCCTCCTCCTCGCCGTCGCTCGAGTCGGCCGCCATCTTGCCGCGACGGCGGCTCGCGCGGGACAGTGCGCGGTCACGTGAGGCGGTGGGGGTGGCCCTCCCCTCCCCTCAGCGCCGCGCCCCGCCCCTCAGCGCCCCGCTGTGACCACGCGGGGTCCCCCCCGAGCAACGCGAACACTAAAACGAGTTTCTGCGGAGAGCCCAAGGCAGCCTGCGAGCTGCGCGGGACGCTGTGTGGAAACAGAAAACAACGCAGCGGCTTGTTCCAAGCCAGCTGAGGCGCTGCGTGGTGACTTTGGCAATTAATAATGCTAAATAAAGCCAAACGCCGGACGCGGTAGCCACCTAGCTACAGCCTCCTAACATCTCGTCACCAGAACAGAACGGTTCTCAGAGTACCGCTGGGCTCAGGTTAGGAAAATGGCAGCACATATCTGTGAGACAGATTTTATCTAAAAGCAAAGCACAAAGCAACCTCTCCGAGGCAATGCAAACAAGGAGACGTGGATTTAATTTCACTGCAGTTTGGAGCTGACAAGCAGCCAAACTTGCGTGACCACACTGCTGTAAGAGCTACTGACAAGCAACGTGCACCAGGAATCAGTGCAGGGTGTTAGCATTCAGACCTCTGGGAGATGCACCTCACAAGGGAAGCTTTTATTCAACATATTTGTATAAAGACCGTATCAGAACAAAAAAATATCCATCAATGATGACCTAAGTGTTCAAAACAGACATTCTAATTTCCTCATTCCCCAGTATTATCTGTTGGAAACTCCTGTAACAGTTGTGATTCATTTGATTTCTCAGCCTTACAGTTTTCCGTCAGACTGAGGTTCACTCAACATTTTATTATTAGAAAAAAAAAAAACAAGTATACACGAAAAAAAAATACACATCACTTCTTTTTGTGAAGTAGTTTCATGTTCCATTCAGAACTTTTGCAAGGATCACCAATTTATTGAATTCCTTAAAACTAAATCACAACAGCTATAAAAGACTCCTGCACTTCTTAGATAGGTCTCCTTTAAGTTTAGCGGTGTACTCTCTAATCCAGCCTTTGTGTTTGTTTGTATGCACAGAACTAGTTTCTTTCAAAGTGAAACTACCCGAGTTTCATGTGGTTTCAGGTTTCCACAGGAAATATTTACACAGTTGTATGCAAATAGAGGGTACTCTGTTATTTAGGACTATGGTTGGCTCAAAAACAACTCAGTATAAGCCACAGGCATTTATCTACGTACATTAACTTTTCTCATCATTACTAATTAGTAAGCAGTTATCCTAGAGCACATAGTGGCAAAATGAGTTGTTAGCAGAGTCGCTTTTTCTTTTTGTTTAGGAAATAATTATTCCTAAATAGTAAAGTCTGAGGGATTTGGATTAACACAAATACTTAAATAAACTTTTTTTTTTTTTTTTTGCACAATGTCAACAGAAAATCTTTTGAGTGTTTTGTCTGCTAAGTTCAAAGAGATAGGGTAATCAAATCTTGAAGGTTTTTTTTTCCCCTTTAAAGATCTTATCAGATTAGGAATACTTTTGCATCGCAGTGGTATTTCCTTGTCCATGGTAAACTCTGTCTCCTATTTACAGTTGTTAAAGCAGGTGATAGTTACTATCTGTAGCTGTTAAACAAGACGATGCCAATGACTTTTGGTAATGGTAATTCAACTAACATTTTTGTAGGTTTGGATAGTTTATGTTTGAAATACATTTTTTTAATAGTGATTTGAGCGGTGAAAAAAAAAATCAGCATTTTAAAATAAAAGCTCAAAGCTAGTACACGTAAAGCTGAATTTGGGCCCCTAACCTACAGATGGAGATCAGATTTTGTTTTCCAATATGTTTTCAGCATCTGTTTTTGAATTAGTTCATCAAAGAGGGAGACCACAAACATTACTTCCCATATCCTTTATAATGTTCTGTATTCTTTAACAGCAGTCCCTCAAATAGATAACTTATTATTGTTTAGTTTTAAGTGACTTGAATCACTGCTACTGCAAACTGAAACCAGCATAATCCATGCACAAAAGTAGAAAACAAAATTTTGATTATTCTACAAATTAAAAAAAAAAAGTTTAAAAAAAAAGAGTATATAAGAACAAGAATTCAAAACAGAATATTAAATAGACTACATTTTTACTATTCAAAACAGGGCAAAAGAGACAAACGACTTCACCGCTGACTTATCTTGGGTTAGTGGGAATAATATTCATCCCTAATATTCATCCTTACAGCGCATGGCTACAGCATCATTGCAGGAAACAGATACGTGAAGTACAAACCCTAAGGCGTTAAGCTTTTACAAAGTGCTAATTTTCATTTTCTAAAGGATGAACAAACAACAACAAAAGAGATAATGCATATGGTCCTTAAGTATACAGATTTTTATCTAAGGGTTTCAGCTAAAGACAAGGCATTATCTGGAACAAGTGGTGATCATTTTGCCCATGTCTAACCTTACATTATTTATTGCATCTCACTGAAACTACAATGTATTGTTTCAAATATGATAAAGCTCCAGTTAACCCATGCAAAACAGTTAACTTGAAGCAGTGAAATACTGCACCTGTAGCCAATTGTATACTTTATATACAATTTAGACTTACCACCGATTTTGCGTTCCACTTTTTATACCGTTTGGTATCGCTCTCTAAATGTCTTGGTTAGGAAAACTTCTGGCACTTCTTCCTTGCCATTCCTGTCTGGTCACTTTTCAATTCTTCTGCCATAAAATGCAGAAGGGCTTCTTTTGTTTAAGAGAAGACCTTCCATTCTTAGTCACAAAACTTTTTGATTTCAAAAAGTCCTAGGTCTAGTAAACTTTTATCAGCCTTTAATGAGATAGACATCACTATTACTACTGTGCCCCCACGCCTGTTTTTGCCATTCTCTTGTTTTCTTTTGCTAAATGCATATTTGCAGAGAATTGTGTGAGAAAGAAAATAAAATTGGCCTATGAGCCCTTTTCCTCTCTCCTCACCTACATCTTCCCTGCTGTAGCCAGACATTCCCTTACTAAAGAACTACAATCTTCAGAAATAAAGAACTCGACAACTGTAAAGTTACAGACTGTCAGGGATGCTGACAAAATCTTTTTTGCTCTCAGAATAATATTTAATATTTAATATGAAACATTAATATTTAATATTCCAAGCCAACAATTGAAGGAGCAATAAATATGTCCAGAATTCAAGAATCTACCTTGAAAATCAGCATGCGTTTGAAGCAAACTTCTCTCTTTGTACACTATCATTCTGATGTGCTTTTGCTGATAAGCATCCTCGTCTATCTGGGACAAAAACTGCTTTTGAAGCACCTGTTGCCATACTATAGCTGCAATGTTTCTAGTCACAAAAAAAAAAAAGTTCTCTTCCCACAGAATAGTACTGTTCTTACTAAGTCAAATCAAATTCATATCTTCAGTGTATAACTGCATCAACACAAGTTGCAGCAGGAAATGAATGTCCTGAACTGAGACCATTTCCTATTGGCCAAAGAGAAGCATAAGGACTAAAACAAGGACTGGAATTTCATGTATTCACTTTTTTTTTGATGAGGGAGGGCAAGGACAGGACTGACTGAGCAGGCAGAATTACACAGACATGATAGAAGCATGCCACATAATGCGTATGTACGCATATACTATGATATATATGCATGTATCTATGTATACTATTGTGTCTCTGTGGTAAGGCTATTCAAATTCTGACCTCTCTCTCACCTTGACTTCTGTGGGACAAAAACTGGGACAACTCAGGCTCTGCCATTGAAAGGCAGAAAAGGCATTGAAAGCCTGTTTTCAATGCAGTCTTTGTTTGCTTCACCTGGCTGGTTTATCTGTGAAAATGCAGAAAGCCTGAAGCACAGAGTTCTGGAAAACAAAGAGAGAGATTTGATGCAGAGATAACATCAGTTGCTCTCAGCTTCAGTATTTTAGGCACAACACACTGATTTTCACTGGATGCAAATCCTTGAGCATCTGGTAAGAGATGCTTTCTCAGAGACAGTGCCATGTCCTGTGCACCAGTTCGCTGAATTTGGTCTCCTATGGTTACAGATTTCAACCAAACATCTGCCTCTGCGGATCCCTTTTTCTGAGTGCATGAGTTACTGATTCCCAGTCGGTTATTGCTCAATCTCTACAATGCAGGAAACCAAATCCTCTGATTAATACAATTGTGAGAAACTGAGAAAGTCTGTGGTATGAACCCACCTCTATTTCAGAATTCTAACAGCAACTGGAAACAAGTTATTTAACCAAATGGTTAGAAGAGTAGGGACATGTTTTCTGAGATAAATCAGTTTTTGGAACGTTCTAAGCTGCAATTTACATTCCAGGGTCATGGAGTGCTCTTACCCCATCATTACATAGCTCAGTCCTAACTTCTGAGACCATGCAATCAACATGTCTTCTGCAAAAGATCATATTCACTAAGAGGAGCACTCTGTAGGCAGGCAAAACTTACTGAGACTTAAGAAATATGAGATAAATCCTGACACAGTCACGAAGTACCTTTATCAAAGTGAGGGAAAGTCTAATCTGGCAGCTCAGAGGGTGTTGGAAGATGTTCTCAGGGTGCTCACCATGGGGGAGGAAGCCTATAAGAGCTATCTCAGATTCTTGAAGTTGCTGGAGAAGTTCACTGTGTGTAACACTGCTGACTTTGTTTCATTCCAAGTATCCACCAGCAACTGTGAAAGGCTGCAGTCTGCAGTCTGCCACCGAGATATGCTACAAGTAAGTTATCTTCGGTACCATTCTCTGCAGAAACTTATGCAAATTTGTGCTTTACACACACCACAGTAACAGTCACTTGTCTCGTTGTTAACCATCTGACCCTTTAACCAGGCTACAAACTCTTATGTCTCTGTTTGGAGTAATAGCTATACCCTTCATGCTAGATCCATTTTCAATAAACCCAGTGAAAGCAGCGCTGTGCTGACTGCCTGATTGTATCAGCACAGCCCATGCTGACAATTTGCTGATTTATCTCTCACTGATGTTAACTTCAACTACATATTGGGAGATTTACACTGATTTGGCAAGATTAAGTTTTTCAGATATTTTTCTTTGGCAGGTCAGTATGTTTTCTAACAATAGAAAAACAATTTAAAACATTTTCCCACAATTTAAAGAGAGATTGAAGGAAGTTAAGTTACTTTCCCATTTTTACCTATTTCTACTTTGACACGCAAATTGCTGCATTGATCCAGTATCTTTAGAATTACTGGGGGGGGAAAAGAAAAAGGTACTGGGGTGGGAGCGTACAATGTCTGGAAGAACAAAATTCAACCAACCTCAAGAGAGACAACACTGTGTCTCTGGATCCCAATTTCTGAACTGCTGACTCGTGTGTTCTCCCTTAAAGCAGCAGCGGGCACAGCTCAGCCAGACCGCTCTGCACAACTCCCTGGAGATACCGGCGCTTTCAAAGGGAGCTTCTGTGTGGGACATAATTCCAAAGATATTTTCCTTCGATAAAGAACGGCTGTCTTTGCAGACACCTTCCTGGCTCCTGAAGATTAAGGCTACAGAAAGACAAAAACCAGAAAAGGACAGGATACGTTTGCTAATAATCACTTTGAGCCCTTTGATACGTGACATCCTTACATGCTTAAAGCCCACATAACTGTAGCTCAGGCCTGGGTAGCAATAGCAACCGATACTGCCCGTTTCCTTACTCGAGTGTCCAACAGAAACATCTGCAGAACCGGCTGCACAGTGGAATTTTTTGAAGACGTGACGTTCTCTCTGTGAACACCGCAGATTTTTGCACTTCTGAGGCTGACCCCACAGAAATTTCCCATACTCGGGGCCAAGTCCCGTCTGCCCTCGGGCCATCAGGACCCAGGCCCTGGATCGTTCCCCGGGCTCAGTTCGGTGAGCCGTGCCCACGCGGAGTCCGGAGCCCACACAGCGCGGTGCTGGGGGCCGAGGCCGCCCCTCCCTGATGCGGGCGGTGACCGCAGCGCTGCCGGCGGCCCTGGGGCCACGAGGGCTAGCCGGGGCACTGTTCTGGCACAGGGACGAGGGGAGGCCGGCGGAAGCGGCAGGAGGCGAGCGGTAACCCGGGGTCCCAGCCGGACTCCGCCACGCCTCACGGGAGCGCGGGGTGCAACCGGCGGGCCGGGGAGGAGCCCCACGCCCGTCAGCCACCGCCCGTACCCGGACCTCGCTCCGCACGCCGGGGCTGCCCGGCCGCGCAACCTGCACGGCGCGCCCGGCCTTCTACGGGGGGTCGCCGCGCGAAGCCACCCGACCCGGAGCAGCGAGGGGCACGGCCGCGGGGCGGGGCAGCTGCTCCCCGCCCGCCGGGGGTGGAGCCGAGCGGCGCCGTGGGGGCAGCGCCGGCATTTCCCGTAGGGTCGCGGCTCCCCGCAGCAGCGCCGTAGAGGACAGCTCTCTCGCTCGGAGATGACGGACGCCCTGCCGGCCCGCGGCTGCCCGGAGGAGGACGGCTACTTTCGGAAGGTGAGCGGCGGGCGGAGCCCCGGGGGTTCAGGTGGGCTTCGGAGCTGCCAGCCCCATCCCGGTCGCCCGATCTGAGGCGGCGCTGCTACCCCCGGGCCGGGCTCGTGCGCACCTCCACACAAGGAGCCCGGTTCCACCTGGCGGGCTTTCTGTCTTTCTTTCCTCTTCGTGCCTCGCTCGCTCTCGAGTAGTCGCCCTGTGTACCTGTCGGAAGCTTACTCGAGTGAGGCGGCGAAGTTAGCAGACTCGTTAGGAAGCCTTTAATAAACATCTCCCCTCATTACTTGTCAGACGACGTGGGCGGCTTGTGCCGTGCCCGGGCTCTCTCGGCACAGCGGCAATTACCGCTCCGCGCGGCCGCCGGCGCTGCTCGGGGCGCTCCCCTGGCGGCCCGCCGGGCGCCGGATCCCTGCGCCTGCAGAAGGGCCCCAAGCGGCGCTGCCCTGCAGCAGCTGGAAGCGGCGCGGTGCTGCTGGTGCCCGCCGTGCTGCGGGGAATGGGCACTGCCACACCAGGAGCCAGGCAGGCTGAGCTGAAACTTCAAATCTCGTCCGGTTTCTTCATTTGAGTAATCCTCCTATAGTATCGGGTGAGTAATCGCTTAGCAGTCCTCAGCAGGAAATCGTGAAGTATGGCAAAGTTGTAATCGTTCAAAGTTCTCACAGCTACGCTCGGGTGCGGGTGCTGTGGGCTGCCGCCGTACTTGAAGCAGAGCTTGACAAGCTTAGAGAAAGTCAAGCTTGTTAAGTTAGGGAAAACAGACAATCGGTATCTATTTGCCCTTGTTGCTGGGGACTGGCTGCAGCCTGACAGCCAAGCTGTATGCTGTGAGGTGCAGGACCGGCCAGAGGACAGGGTCCTTACTGGTTGCAGCATTGTACATTAGGAATAAGGTCACATAAACAGCATCAGATCAGAGCAAGCTCCACGTGCCGAAAGGGTACGGAGGTTTTCCAGTATGAAAATACTCAAAGACCAATCTTACACCTCATGACGAGCATCTTCCCCACTTTTGAATCACTTCTCATAAACCAGTGCAAAATGGACACAAGTCCAATAGTAAATCTGGGTGAGCTGGAGCTGCAGTGGCACATCTTTCTCTGTTCACTCAGGCGATGTTTGAAAGGCTCATCTAGCTCTTATGTACCATTAACGCAGTTCTAAACTTCAGATCAGGTTAGAAGCTGAAAGCCTTCTGTCCATAGAAGTTAAATGCAAACAGAAAACCAGTATTCCTTGTTACACATTAGTTGAATGGTCTCAAAGATCAGAGCTTTCATTCTAAGTAGATTCAGGAGAAGAAAACAAGCAAACAAAAAAGAAAAACCTGGAATCCCAAACAGACTCACCTTGTGAACCCAGAGCGTTCCTCTGGAATGAATTTACCTTTCTTTAGACCTTACCTGTTCGTTTGAATGGTATGCTAGATGGCTTCATGTAACAAACTGGTTATTGAACTAGTCATGTGTGTCCATGGGCTCCCCCCACCTCTCAGGAGTCCCTTTGCATTGTTTTCTGTTCCCTTAAAAAACAAAACAAAACGCACTTTTCATTCCCTGGAAGAATTTGAGGGTTGTTCTACTTGTTCTGCTGGTGCAGAAACACACTGATTTCCAAAGCCATTGCATGTGTTTTGAGATGAAAACACACTTATTTTGTTGATCTTTTTGTTCTATAAGGTGCAGAGCACGGTGAATATACTTCTTTGTGTCAGGACTGCTCATAAAAGGGCTCCGAAGCATTCTGTATGCAATGAAGTTGCCTTCTATACTGTAGAAGACTTAATTTTGATAAAATTAAGTGGTTCATACAACATTCATGTTTTAGACTTTTGATATATTCTTGTGATAAGTGGATTGCTGTGGGAAGTTTGCTCAAAGCTGACCTAGTGCCCTTTTGTAGCCTTAAATATAGCATACCAGACAATAACCCTCACTGTACCCAAGATGCAATATGTGAAAGTTTATTTCCTGAAGTCTTATTTAATTTTTTTTCTTTAGGGAGGAGGGTCTTTAAAACAGTGACTGGCTTTGTGTAAATGGCAACAGGCAGAAATTGTGAAACAGAAACACAATCCTGTTTCCTTCTTTCACTCCTGTTGCCACACTAGGAAGTTAGGCTTGCTATGACTGCCAGGTCAGTCCCAGATGGGATGGGTGGCAGCTTCTGTTGGCAACTTTCAGTGCAGCCTTCAGGCTCTCTTCCTCCATTCATTCCCAGCTGTGTCAGCAGCAGCTCTGTAGGGACCTCTTACCCCACCTCTGTCTGTGTCCCCTCTCCTTTGTCCTCATGGCAAAGGCCACTCATCTTTGCATATGCAAATTGCAATTTCCCTTAAACCAATGACTTCCTTTGAGCTGGTTTTGAAGACCACCCCCCACTTTTTCTTTTTTTATTATCTAGTTTTAAAACAATTCTGCAACCATACAGGGTATACATGAGTCTGTCAATATTGACATTATTCCCTTCCCCTTGCACCTCCCCTGAGAAAAGGGAGCCTCTCCAACTATTTGGTTAGCCACAACTAAACTTGTGAGAGGGATTTTAGGTTTAAGAAAAATAAATCCTGCTGTTGCTCTGAAAAGGATGTGGCAAGGTGGAAGGGGCACCCTACTCAAGCTTTCCATCAAAAAGGAGATGGAGCTTCTCTCTAGAAGTATTTTTGTGGTTTTTTTTTTTGCTTTCTGGAAATATAGTGCCTAAGGAAACTGGTTCTGCCATTGTTCTATCTCTGCCATCGCGTGTTTGTAATTCAGTATTCCCCGTGGTACAATACCAGGGCACACTGTACCTGTAGTTCTGGGTGGTGCATGTGCTCCTGGATGACCGCTCTTGTGCCACAACCTTCTCTGCATGGAGTTCCACGTTCTTTTGCTGGCTCTGGCTGCGAGCCTGTGAATCAGCCGTACTCATACCATTCTCTATCCAGATCCACTCCCTAGCATTCTTCCTATGAAAGAATCTATGGCCAGTAGGAAATACTGACAAAACTAATGATAAGAGCAAATAACTTGTTTTAAAGGCAGAGCAAGGCCTTCACGTAAAGGATTTTTCAACACACAATACTTAAGATAGGCTTATCCCCATATTCCATTTTGCTTACCTGAGATGCTTATTGCACTCCAAATGACGTAATTCTTTAGCCTGCTATAGCTTTGCAGATTGCCTGTTCTTTATTTACTCAAGTTCTTGTGGGAAAGGCAACTCTCTTTCCAAGGAGTTCTCTTTCTCCACCCCACCCCCCCCGTCTTTAGTCCAGAACCGAGCCCACTAAACCAGTGTGCCTTGGCAGAGTAACCCAAAGAACAGGTCAATATGCAGAACTCAGGGTAGCTGTGAGGCTGTGCTTGTCCATTCACAGGATCCAACACCTGGGTGGTGATCTCTTAGTAGAGTTTCATCAGCCCCAGGGCATTTTTTGGTGAGTAGAAGCAGAGTAAGGAAAAGATTTCTAGCAAGCTTTTTAGTGTATAACATTCCTCTCTTGGTTGACTGCATTATAATGCCTTGTACAGATTGTAACTTTTCGGGTTTCTTAATTAGGAAGCTGCCATAGAAGAAAAAGCCTAAGTTTATTTTTCAAGCTTACCTTTTTTGTAGGTTTGCAGACATGTGCTGGTACAGCACTAAACATCCTATCTTCAGTTTGGTTGTTTTGGAAAGCAGTGTGCTGTGTTACGTACAGGCAGGGCACCTGGGCAGCTAGCTTGTAGAACCTTTAGATTCAGGTCAACTGATGAAGATAATTGCTTTCTTTTCCCTTTCTGAAAGACTGGAGACAAGAAAATTGTCATGTAGACCAAGCTGATGATTCAGAAGGAAGACTGTATAGTAGTCCTTCCTGCTAGGATAAAAAGGCTAAAAACAGAACACAAGTAGTTCTGTAAATAGAGAGAGTAGCAGGCTGAGAATGATGATGGTAGGTATGGTAACTCGCTTGTGAATCAGCACTTCCCTAATTAATCCTTTCTCTCCTTAGCTTTTGGGCCTTCTTGTGTAGGATTTGCCCCCTGCCCTGCTGTGATTTATGGATCAGTTTACCAACCTGCTACACCTGTGCTTCCACTGGGGCTTAGCTAACGTGGCTGGTTTTAGTCATTAGTAGCCAAGCAACGATCAACATTAGCATTGACACAGTAATATTTATTTGCCTGTTTGTTCTCTCTCTGCTTGTCTAGCAGGGCCAGAAACAACATCGAGGTGATTCACACCCGACATCATGCCATGCTCTGTCCACTCATTATATACAAATTAAAAAAAAACAAAGCTGAAAGTATGCCTTCATGAGAAGCTAGGAATCATTTGGAACTTGGTTCATCGAGGCACAGGCTTCTCTGACCCAACATTAATTTTGATTAGTGAGTGGTGTGACAAGATACTGTATAGAAAAGATGCGTTTGGAACCATACAATTATTAATTATGAAAATTTATTATTAGTCGTTGGACACTTAGAACTGTAAAATAACTGCTTATGGAACAATTAGACCAGGCTGTGGAATATCAGTTCTTCCTTATCCCTCTGCTCCTATTTTAAGCACAGATTAAAAATATCTACTGTAGAAAGGTTTGTGGTATCTGCCTAAAATTTCAGCACTGAACTAATAGAATCTCTCAAAGAGAAACTTCCATTGCAGTAGTAGAAGACAGTAAGGAAATAGTTGTTTTAGAAGCTATTCGGAGTCCTACTGAAAATACGAGTGTAAATCGTGCCATTTACCGTGACTTCTATTGCAGCCAAGGAATTTACCTGCATAAGTTAAGTTGGGTACACGTTTAAATGTCTGGAGGCTATGGCCATTTGCATGCTCTGCAGGGTACAAGCAGCACAGGTTGCACTGGCTGGGAAGGAATGTTTTATTTTAGAAAGAAGGCACACCCAGTTTCAACTCTGTGTCACCTTCAGTGTGCGGCTCGCCTAAAAGTTCAAGCCACTGCCTCATAAGTCGCATTTATGCTAATTTCAGATGCTTCCTGTGATTGCTCATTGTTAGGCAAACAGTCATGATTTTTGTGTGCATCACAACTTAATTTCTGATGTTAAAAACACTCCTATTTTGAAGAAAGATCTCCCAGGCATTGAAGCTAAATACAGCTGCTTCTCTGTTTGGGACCTATGCTTTTGACAGCTTTCTTCCTTCTGCGGTGGGCCACTTCTAAGCTTGGATAAACAAAAAAATATTGCCTGTGTGCCTTAGACTGGGGATTTGAAGGGTCTGTCAGGTGGGAGGTAGAGCAAGATGCTGTCCATTGACAGCTAACCTGCAGTGCCCAGCTTGCCTAGCTATCCTCTTTGTGTCTGTGTAATCCACAGAATAAAATCTCCCCCAAATCCCATGTGAGTCCCACAGAGCCCATCAGCCACCCTATAGCTCTGCTTCATCTCCTGCTGTGCCCGGTCTGAGAGGCAGCAAGTTGCAGTGAGATCCCAGAGGCATTCATTATGCAGCCGTTTGCCAAATAAGCATGTGTGGGATAATGTTTATAGGGTTAAAAGTACAAGGTGGGGTATCCAGCCTCCTAAGCTCAGGCATTAATTCTATCAAGAGATGAGCAGGAATCCCTCTGGAATCTGCCTGCGTGCTCCATTAATTAGTCAGAGGATTGCTACGAAACGTGCATAGGCCCTGCATAGGCCAGCCTTCATCAGGAGATGCATGTTTATTTTTCTCATACCAGTGTCTGTTTCTTCTGAGCATGTATCTACCAAGTTACATATGTAACATATGGTAAGAAACTGTTGTGCAGGACTTGCTTCTGGTAAGGACATATTAAAACCATACCAACTTCCTGATACTGCAATTCAGCCCAGCAGGAAGAAATCAAGTAACTAGCCGATTGAACTTTAGGTTTTAAAGAGGCTTTGTTACTTTTTTTTTTTTTTTCAGAGGCTAAGGGCTATAACATTTAAACACTTCAAACAAACACACCTCTTCATGAAATGCAGCTACGCTCCGAGGGGAAAAGGGCTCTGAAACTGAGGGTTCAGTCTGAAATGTCTTTACTTATATTTACTTTTTTTTTTTCCTCAAAACATGTAGTGAAAACTTCCATCCTACTTTATTCTTGATCACTTTTGTGACTTCATTAGTAATGTCACTTTGTTAATGAACTGGTAACACTGATAGTGTGTGAGGGTAAAATCTTCACTCTCCAAGTTGTCTTGCATTTGAAAAGAAATAAAAAGTAATTCAATGAAACATTTCTCATCCTGTTGACAAGAAATGAAGCAGTAGGTGTAGAAACTGCTGGGAAGTTGGGCTGCCAGCTATTCTAATGTACTGAACATCAGCATTCTTGGGAGTGTCCATATGTGAGCCGCCTACAAATGCGGGCTGAGAAAGGAGCTTTGACATGGAGGAAAACAAAATGAAGCTTTTACTTAGACCTATCTCTTAAATAACTTCTAAGCACACAGAGTTTGTGCTTTACACAAGGAGGAATCTTCTCCAGATTGTCTATTTCCTGTAACATTGCTTGCTGATGTTGGTTATTTTCATTGCTCTCTCTGCAACCTTCTACCTCTCAGTATTCTGGCAGCCTGTACAATGAAGAGTTGAAGCCTGCACATGAGCACAAACTGGCTGAGCATCTCCACACGCTATGTGGGCGATCTAAATTGCACACTTTTCCAGGAGGTCAAATGCATGTTCCTTATTGGCCTTGAAGCAGATGGGAGGTATGTGCAGCGGGTGAGCCCACCCGGAAAACATTCTTCTGTCCGAACAAAGCCTTTCAGAAGTGAAGTACTTCAGGCACACTGGGGGTGATCCAGATACCTAGGTTTTTCAATGCCTTTTCCTTTTAGACCCCAGGGGATTCTTTTTGCATTTGGGCATCACACAGCAATTAGTGGCTGGCCCTGAAATGAAAAGAAACATCTCTGCTGCTTTCCTTCTTTGCAGAGTTTAAGGTCGCTGCAGATTTGCACTCGTTATTCACCTGGAGTCTGTTTGATTTCTGGGCTGGACCTTGATCTCATGTCCATGGAAATAAACCAAACACTTCTGCTGAGCTTTGTTGGTTTGAGAACCGGGCAGGTGATCTTCCTGAAAAAGTTCCCAGAAGTAGAGCTGCAAAGAAGGATTGATATGACGACAGGAAACTTGTTGTGCATGCAGAAAGGGCAGGGAGTTCTAGGGAGGAGCTGCAGCCCTGGGGAGAAAATGAAGACTGGGCTGGGGGAAGATACACTTAGGAAGGGCACTTGGACTAGGCAGTTTGGGAAAGAAGTTGGAAGAAGTCATCCTAGGGTTATAGAGATGAAAGGCCCAAGAATAAAGTGTTCAAGCTGAATACAAGAAGCAAGGCAAAGTTATTGGCAAGGTTCAAATGGAAAATGGCATGGATAAAGCGGAAGGGGAGAGACCTTGAAAATCAGTAGTAGAGAAAGACTATACAATGTAAAGTGGAGAAAAAGCAAAATTGGAAGCGTAGTGACAGCCCAGAACAAGATGCAGGCTAAGAGCAGAAAGCAATCTGTAGGTGCAAGGCCACATCGTTCCTGTGAGTATGCCTTGCTTTTGTCACTTCAGTATAAACATGTTAAAGGGCATGAAGTATTTTGTACTTCAAAGACTGCTTTTAATCGGACGTGAACGAACAGAATTGCTAAATACTCGTGCTCTCCAGTAAAAGTTCTTCTTTGTGTTCTGTTTGCCACCAATGCTTTCCCATCAAAGAGGCTGTATAGCGCACATCCAAGTTTTGGGCTTCTGCTGTAATTGGTGCTTCATTGTAGAAACATTTCTGTGATGAGAGTAATTTAATGTGACATGTTTATTCAAATTATCTGGCACATGGTGCTTCAGAAAGCTTTAACACAAGCTTCATGTCATTTTACCTATTTATTACAAACTTTTAGAACAAGGGATTTAAAGTTAACTGTATTAGGCTATGTGCTTTCTCAGGTATAAACTGGATTGATCCTCTTGCTTCTCTGTTGCCAGGTCAGTTTGTCTTCACCTGCCAACCCAAATAAAAGCATTGTGGTTAGAACTTTGTGTTCTATTTAAATACTTGTTTTTGATGTGCTGGTATGTTATTGCCTGACCACTCATAATTAGAGCTTGTTGAGAAACTTTTCAATGCTATTGTGTCTCAACCAAAATTTTCCAGGGAACATCTAAGAGAGAGATCCAAAACTCTGCATAATCTAGTGGCTGGAGTACTTGTGGGAAAACTTGTATCAGACAGATATGAGCCTCTTTAGTGTCTAATGCAAGATCCAGCAGGACCCAGCCAAACTTCTTAACAACACCCAGCAAGGCCACTCAAAAGGGCACGCTTCATTTAAGGGTAAACCTTAAGATAGAGTGATCTTACTTGCTTCAGAATTGGTAATTAAGGGTGTGGGGATGTGCTGGTTGGCTGTAAAGGAACATGAAAAAAAGGGGGGGGGAGGGAGGCAAAGAATAATAATTAAAAAAAGTGGAACTTAGACTTCTATTTGGAAAAAAAAAAAAGTTGTTAAGATTGTGTTCCTCCTGGAAAAAACAGAAGTCAGACAAGTACACAATTCTATTTGTCCATAGTAGCTGTATCTTATCAGTGCTCTCTGGAATACAATGGCTTGGTTCTTCTCATGTACATGTGCAGTACTTTCATTCTTCTACTTTTATGTAGGTTTGCATGTACACAGAGATATTCTCACAAATTCTGGATTTAATGCTTTACTTTTTAAGGGTTTAGTTTGCTAAGTATCTGCAGGTGTAATAATCATCATACCCTGTCCAGGTCTGTTATTCCTTTATCCCATATTATTCCATCTTTGATCTTATTTGATATGGAGGCTGCCATATGTAATCCTTGTTTGTCCATTAGGTGATAAGAAAAACTAATGGGCAGATAAATCATTACACTTGGGACTGTGATAATATACAGATGAAATATTGTACAGAGTTTATTCATATTTCACATTTTTTGTGCAGTATGCAAAAGTGACGCTGCATTAGGACAGGGCAGACTTAAAGATCTGAGAGCATTCCCTTGCTCTGAAGATGACTTATGCAGATAAGCAGTACTATGCCAAAAATGAGTTTGAGATAAAGTGAAAGGAACCAGGGGCGAGAGGGGTGGGAACTGTACTGTACATCTGAGCACCAGAAGGAACAAGAGGAGAAATCCTTTCAAAAGTTCCTAAATCTCTGGTGCCACAAATCCTGCTTTCTGATAGAGTTGTATTTCCAGACTTTATCTCCCAGTATGAAACTCAGATATTTTGCAGAGGTTAAACAGAAGCATTAGTAAGATTTATTGCGTTGCCAGACAGCAGTTTTACAAAACTCTTAGGAACCTAATAGCGTGCTGTCAAATTCAGTTGTAATTGGACAATAGCTTCAAAGGATTTTTAAGAGAGAACAGACTGGCTCAGATGTGCATAAGATCTAAACCAAATATTTTCAGCCTTGATTTTAATGTCAAATGCTTTGGTCATGGTATTTCTTCTGCTTTTAATAACCAAGTGTGAGAAAGGAAACACTGTCAAAGTGGTCATTTGTCGTTGTTGTCAACGTAGGTAACTGGTATTCATACAGCACCCATGCCAACAGAGTTAATTCAAATGCAATGTTACTCATTTTTCAGAATCATGTAATAACAAAACTTGTTTCTTTAATTCTAGGGATGTAATCCTCTTGCTGAGACTGGTAGAAGCAAACTACAAAATCAAAGAGCTGTCCTAAACCAACAGATCCTGAGAGCAGTAAGAATGAGAGCTGGTGCTGAAAATCTTTTGCGGTATGTGCCATCGCTTCCTAGTCCTCCAGCCTGAGCAGCAAAATGATTTTTTTGAGGGGGAAGTGCGAGACTTAAATTATTATTGCTGGACCCTTTGTGAATCTCCCTGCTTTAGCTCCATTGAGACATCACCTGCTGTAAGGTGAACTTACAAAGCTGCGCTGTTGTAGCAAGTAGCTGTATATTAGACTTGCTCTAACTATCTAACTCTATCTTGCCCTGTTTGATCAACTTTATTGTTAGTAATAATGGCAGGGAACCATGTTGAGGGCAATACAGCCATGTTAGAGATGTTTACCTGGATAGAACATCAGGGTTTCTGAAGGAGATAACTGGAGTCCTTCCTGTGGAGGCTGGTAAGCTAGACTAAACACAGAGCCTTAAAAATACTGTAATTAAACTGCTGCTAGCATCAAAGCTCACCCAGTTACCTACATGGTGCTCAAGATTCCTTCTATTCTGTATTTACATTCAGTGTGAATTATGCAGGCAGCAGATTTAAACACTGCTCAATCTAAGCAACCTCAGGAATACAACAGAAATAGAAAACTTGCAGATAACGCTTATTTATAATAAGGTTAGAATTTTATCCTTGGGATTCCCAGTTCTTCACCAAGATACTCTGCAAAACTGGAGGATGTGACATGAGGAGCCTAGATGTATCATAAGGTTGCTCATAAATATTTATGAAGGTTAATTTTAACTTCAATGTAAATATAAAATGCTGCAAATTTAAACTAAGGTTTTTTATGGTCTGATGGTTTGAACTGTCTAATAAAGGGGTACCATGTCTTAAAGCTGGATATGAATCAAGGCCCTTTATCTCCAGCTCACATCTGTGCTTACTGGTAACAGTTTATGTCTCTTGTGAACAGTAATGCTGGATGGAGAATCAGGTTAGAAGTATGGATATAATGTCCTGAGATATGTAAATAATAAATTACACAGAAATGCTCTGGGGTTGTATTAATTTCCGCTGTGCTAGCGGTCCTAGAAGTTGGAATGTAAATACATGGATGGCAAAGGAACAAGCAAATCCTATTTGTGTAAGAAAAAATATTATAGAGAAAATCATATTGTATTAAAAGAAATATATATATCTTCCTACCTGTGTAGTTGGTAGTAACACATTGTGTCACAACAACTTCCCCATAAAACAGTTTTCTTTCCTTCTTAAGATGAGAAGGCTCAGCAGATCATTATTCAGTTAATAAAGTGGGCGAGTCTCTTTTGAAAAAATACTTCCAAATTCCCTTCTCTACCCATGATCCTCTTCTAGGAAGAGACCACATAATCTTAAAATAAGATAGGGATTCTTTTTAAGATACTTTAATATTGTTGATTAATGTATCTGAAAATGATATTGACTCTTTATCTCAGGAACAAATTAGCACGTGACAAACCTTCTAGGTGTCTGCACGCTGTTATCTGGAAACTATCGTTCTCTCTTGACAGAAAAGCTAATAAATTCTGAAACATGAGGTCTTGTATAATCTCTTCAGGGGATAAAAAAAAAATCTTAAAAATGCTGAGAATGCTAGCAAGGGGGGTCAGCTAAGCTTATGTCCAAAACCTGTTCCTCAGCAATAAAAAAATAATGTCTCTTTCTTTCTGCAGGGCTACCACCAACAACAAAGTACGAGAACAGGTACTACTGGAACTGAGTTTTGTAAACTCAAACCTGCAGATCTTAAAGGAGGAGTTAGAAGGACTTAATATCTCAGTAGAAGTTTATCAAAATACAGAGTAAGTTTAAAGTTACTAAATTATTAACAGAACTTGTATTTACCACTGAAAAATAAAACTGTTTCTAGATGAATCTGAACGATAGACAATAATTACCTGAAAGAACAGAATACTTGATAGGAAGAGAACAGTTTTGATGGTAGATTTGTTGACTAAGGGTTAGTCTGCATTGTTTGTCTTTCACTTGGGAAAGGTATGTGCCACTAATCCTCAGATACAGAGTTCCTTCGTGAAGTAGATTATTGTAAGAATTGAAAGGTCTTGGGGCATTATGGAGAAACACATGGGACCTAGCAGAATTTCCAGTACTTGATTGGCTAACTGCTTCAGTGCATTCTAAAGAGTGCAAACCTAGTGGACCTGCCTGTTCTCAAATGCAGTATATACAACAACCCTCTCTTTAACTGGAGGATAAAGGAACAGCGCTGCTTGGGAGCTCAAAGCAGACTTGTAATTCTCGAGATGTGTATTCAGTGGCAGAAAGGCATAAACTAACAAAATAAAACAGAGATACGTACCAGATGAAGTTGGGATTGCACCAGGATGTTATTCCAACTTTAAAGTGTATGCTAAATTCCAATACATTCCTCAAACATAAAACTTTGAAGTTAAGGATTATTCACTGCCTGAATACCGCAAAGATTTCCCTATTGGTTAGATGTCTTACTGCTCCTAGAACTAAACTTTTAATATTTAATTAACATTAGCAGCTCAAGATGCAAACTGAAGTGCTTTGTGGAAAGGGGAATAATTTTTGTTCCCTCTTAGCACTTTTCTTAGTCAGGGTTAACTTCTGGATGGATTACAGAGAAGCCTGAATATAGAGGAACTAAGCACATTTTCAGTGGGGCAAATTTCAACTGAATGCTAACCTGATGCAAAATATCTACATCTCATTTTTCTCAAAAGAAACTTTGTACAAGTTCCTACTGCCCAACCTCATGGCAAACTTTGTCAACTCTCTATTTGATGAAAAAAAGTTTTCTGTTCAAAATTTTACTAGTCTTTATATATGTATGTCAGCACTTAGAGTACCAACGAAAGTTAGGGCTGTGGGAATGAGAGACTCCAGCCGTGGTAATCCTACTCCTCGCTGAAGCAGATTCAAAGTATCTGCATTCTCAATGAAGGACAAGCAGTTGGTCATGTCCTAGAGAGGTAGAATTGTTGCAGCTGGGGAGTACTATGACTTCTCTCCTGATCTCACTTCCCGATCTGTTTTGATTTGTTTTATTTTGCCTTTCTATTGCTGTTCATTCTAAGCTGTAGATGCTTTTTACGTGTCATCCGCTAAATTAATCCACACCCCCTGTAACTGCTCTCCAGCCTTTTAATAGCAAATAGCTATTAATAGTTATCCTCTGAATCTTTTGTGTGTATAGTCATCAACATGAGGTCACACCCACATTACTAGGTTACAGGGTATTGTATTGCACCGGTCGGAAATGTTGGCCTTCCTAGTTATTCTCAGCTAGATTGAGGAGCATGACATCACTTCTGCAGTGATGTGGCAAGGCAGGACCGCCTCCCTAACTGTCCAGCACCCGCCTGATGCAATCCATGTTGACTCCATGGGTGTGACACGTGGGAAACTTGAAAAACAGAACTTCCTCTGAGAAACAAATGCTGATGTCTACAGGAATTGTGGGTGGCAGTAGGATTCATTAAATCAGTAAATTAGGATTTTGCTTGCATGTCTCACTTCCTTTTGAGGGAAAAAATGTAGACGCAAAGTGATGTGAAAGTGTTGTAAAGCGTTGTGGCTTCTTCTAAAAGCCTCATCAGAAATAAAATCATAGGTACTGCCTGCAGTGATGTTTTTCCACTGTATCCCAGAAGTCCTTTCCAAACTAGCAGAGCTGCTTTCTGGATCACATCAACCAGTTCTAGGACTCTTCCATTGCTAAGGAAGCTGCGCTGCTACTCCCATCTCCCCCAAGTAGAATTTTCACCAGTAAGAAAGTGATGTTGCTCTCTTTGGTGATAAGACCGTAAATGAATCACACTCATGCCGCTTTGTGCTGGTAATGAAATACTCTGACTGATTATTATACAGCTTGGAGGAAAAAGGAGAATATCAGATAAACCTCATAACTGCCAGAAACCAATCCATTAAACCTACTAAACAAACTGCATAGCTGGAAGCAATCCTGATCTCACTATTTTATAATGGGGTAATGTGCTTAGAGGAAAAGCAATACATGTAGCGTAAGTAGCTTTCATGCTGAGGGATGAATGGTACTTTCTTTTTTTTCAATCATTGGTAGTCCCATTGGCTAGTGTTTAATAGTGTGATCCAGTTTTTAGTCCATATTCTCTTGAGGTTAGATGTATTTTTTTTTAATGTTACAGTTCTCATCTTTATTGCCCTTTGATATTTTATAGTGAGTTGTTTACGAGGTTAACACCTCGTCTAGAAGCTCAGCACTTCTAGTCCTAGGCCCTTCACTTCTGGTACGCTCTGGCCCTGCTTTTCCCTGTTAGACACATAGCACTTCTCTATATGAAAACATGGGTGGCATGTAAAATACTAATCATGATTACTGTTAGTTACTGTAACTCACTGTGGCAGATCCGTGGCAGTTGTGGAACTGTTTGCTGCCCATATAATTGTGCAGGTATGTAAAGGCAGAGCTAAGTGGCAGCAAGCCAGCTTTAGAGAGTCTCCTTTTCTTAGTGGAAAAACAGTCTCAAATGAGGAATGCACCTCACTCTCTGCTCTTGAACTCGCAGGCTTTCTTGGGAGGGATGGACCTGTTGTAAACTCTGTACCTTTTACCTTAACACCCGTTGGCATACTAGCTTTCTGCCATCAAAGAAACAAAAGTAATTATCTTACTAATGGACAAATGGAAAACAAAGATCTCTGAAAGTTATTTGTCTTTTCCATAGAGAGACTTTCAGCATTCCCTTGGTACCTCTTGGCCTAAAGGAAACCAAAGAAGTAGACTTCACGCTCCCGCTGAAGGTAAATTTCTGAGACATATTTCAGAATAAATAGTTAATGGAATAATTTCCATTTCAGATTTGTTTGAAGCAGTACTTTATGCATAATTTTGTTGTATTTGTCCTAGAACTGAGGTCCCAACATGTTTAAAAATTACCCAGCAATGAACTGGGCTGTTGCCCTGCATCTTAATTTACATTCCTGTGAAAAGAGAACTGGGCATGCAGAAGGTGGTGTGCTTAGTGGAGATGAAGATTTTCACATTTGTGCAGCGCTACACATGTTCTAAGCACTACATCCTTTAAGTCAAGCAGATCTTCCTTGTTGAGAAGCTGTTACAGTCTAAACCGTGCAAAAGAATTTAGTGTGATTTTATTCTCCTCAGCCTGCAGTGGAACTATGGGATGGTTTGGACCCTCTAGGGATATTTAGATTATCTGTCCTCATTTTCAGACTTACATTTTATGTTTTTAGGTTCTTCAAGGGTGAAGCAGTAGGTTAAATACGCTGTGCAGGAGCGCCTTAAGTTTGTGTGATTCTGAGTAGCATGTGACTGTAGGGAAAGAACAATTTCTTCTTCTGTTTTTTGTTCTCATAAGACTACTGATTCCCATAAGACTACTCTAGAAGTGAAAGGAAGCAGTAACAATGATTGTACTGAGCACAATGCAGTGGTACTCCAGTTTCCTCTAGCCGAGCCAGCTCAGTTGGGAAGCTGTGCTGCAGCATTAGCGCTGCTTGCTGTGGGCTTTGCCAGGTATTGGAGGTATTGGAGCCACCTGTATTTTTGGACTACCGTGTATCGCACAATGCAGATTTTACCTCATGGAAAAAAGTATGCCTCCTATATAACCATGGAAGTTGCTGCTTTTATATAACCATAGAATTTGCTGCTTTTACATCTGTAGGTTAATTTCTATGGCCAGATTATTTTACCACTTAGGCCATTGCAACTGTGTTAATTTTAGTGGAATTGACAAGAATTTGGCAGTCTCTTTCTGTTAACAAGTTTTTATATTCACTTGATTCCCTTGTTATTTTAGCTAACAGGGTTCATTTGTCCCTTTCAAAACCATTACATGCTGTTGTTTTAAAACTCAGTGGAGTTGATTTAATAATTTCCTGGTTCCTTTACACCTTTTTTTAGGACTTTATTCTGGAACATTATAGTGAAGACAGTTCAGAGTATGAAGATGAAATAGCAGACCTCATGGATCTGAGACAAGTAAGTTTATGTATGGGATAATGAGATTTCTTCCATGAGGTCTTCAAATCCAAAGTTGTAAATAATTACATTTGTATAGGATCAGTGTATGTCACTATTTCTTATAGCTTATAGCTTACCATATTCCTATTGATTTCATTTTCAAGATAAGGAACATGAATCTCCACTGTCCCATAGCTTTACAATCTTGCCATGTTTCCAGTATTATACATACAATTTCTCTGTAGCTTTCATAAAATACCTGCAATCTCTGCTTAATTAACTTGGAGACTTACCAAACAGAACCTTCTTGCTTCCATAAAGGTTATGTGCTACTTCTGTGCAAAAGAAGAAAAGAAAGAAGAGAAAAACTTATGTGGAGTTCATCCATATGGCCTTTAGCTTACTGTTCTCACATTGCACAGATTTCTGTGATACACAGAAGTCCAGGGGAAGTAAAACTTTCCCCTTGGTTTTTCAGTATTCATCCTGTAACTCAACAGAATACACTTTATTCTAATTTGTTTTATGTGTTCTAATGTCTTTTAAGGCCTGCCGCACTCCTAGCCGAGATGAAGCTGGCATTGAGATGTTGATAAGCTATTTCCTTCAACTTGGTTTTATAGAAAACAGATTTTTCCCACCTACCAGGCACATGGGAGTGTTATTTACATGGTAAGTGTGGAGTTCACATTTGTCTGTTTCCACTCCCCCCCACCCCAAACACTGTTAATCTTTAACTGTCTTCAATTTAAAGCATGTCTGTGTTTCTCTCCACCCTCATCCCACTGTTGTCAGTGTTTGTTTTTGTTTTTAATATGAAGTGTAAACCTGACTACAACATAGCCCTTTTCATGCTGTATTAAGTTATCGTAGAATGGCCTGGGTTGAAAAGGTCCTCAAAGATCATCTACATTATGATTTGGGCTACTGGTTTACACAAGGGAAAAAGAACATACTCTTAATTTTGGACAGCTGCAGATATTTCCTGGACTCTGAACTTTGTTGCACGAAGCAGATGGGGGTCAGAGCTTCCTTCTTTCAGTTTGTTGGGTATTTGGGCCAGGAATGAAGAGTGACTTACTTACTTTATTATAGTGGAGTGTTTGCTAAATGTTTACTGCATTTACGAACAAGGAAGGACTCCTGAATTGAGAATTTTGACTTTTTTGGTTGCAAAAAGTGGATAACTGCCATGCAGCCAAGAAGAACCGTTAAATTCCCAGTCTAACTGCAAAAAGGAACTTTAAAATACATGCAGTATAGGGTCTGACCATGCCAGTAGTTAATCTATGGCAACATTTAATAGTGTGTGCCTAATAAAAACTATGAGAACGTAGTGACCACATAGGAATACTTCCCCAGTATGCTCTCAGCCCCTGAAAAGTTTTATAGGCACTTCATAATATGCTTCTGGAGACGCTGCTTAAAAACCTTCTGAAAGCTAAGGCTCAAATCCATTCTCTGTTTTGCTGTAGTCTGTGGCACGTAGACTGTCCTCAAAAAACACGATGGTATTTCTAGACACCTTTTATTTTCACTGTAGCAGGACAATTATTAAGACTTGCACTGCTCTTTTGGGAAAAACAGAACAGAACTATCTGTAGTTCAATGGACTCTGCACATCTTAACACTTATTCTAATTATTTTTCCAAAGGTATGATTCCTTCACAGGAGTTCCCGTGTGCCAGCAAAATCTGCTGCTGGAGAAAGCTAGTATTTTGTTCAATATCGGAGCCCTCTACACGCAGATTGGAACAAGATGCAATCGTCAGACCCAGACTGGACTTGAAAATGCTGTTGATGCTTTTCAGAGAGCTGCAGGTACAGATACATAAAAACTAGGAAGAACGTTATGCAAATGTTCCTGATCTCAGCCTGACTTCCTGCAGGTTTCTGTGTTTCCCACTGACTTTCTTTCACAAAAAGGATGGAATGGGGAAATTTCAGAAGTGTAGTGAAGGACTGAGATGAAGCTTTAATTCAAAACCTGGAAATGCAGTTCAAACTTGCTGATAAAAACGATGAATGCGGTGGTTAATGATTAATGAACTGTAGTTCAAAGGTCTGAGTAATAGCCCTAATGCTGTTTCATTTTGTTCATTCTTTGTTTCGTGTGTATAGCTGCTTTAACCTCAGCGATATTACTGGACAAGAAACGGTTTTAAGGGATGATAAAAGGTTTAGAACCTAATTCTCCATGTGGTCTCTTCATAATTAATCTTGCTGTGTTCTCTGGTGAACCTTGCAATTTATTTCAGTTTGACTGCATGTTTTCCATAGATCCCAAAGGCAAATTTTGAAAATACTGAATCTCCATCCCAAGCAAAGAAAGATGTAAACTCTAGTAAAGGGAATTGGATGCCCTAAGATAACATGTTAGAGAAACTGTTGCTTTTTTCTTCAAGTAGATCTTCTGATTTTTTTGTAAATGTCATCTGTGCTACAAATAATGCTTAAAGATACTATCTGTGTAATTGATACAGACTGGAAGTTATTTTTTTCAGCAGCTGCTGTTCTCACTGTATTGGTAGCTTTAAGAGCTACAATTTGTGGACTCCTTCTGAATACATAGAACAGCTATCCAGAAAATTTGATAATGTTTCTTCATGCATTTATTAAACAGATTTTGGTTTTCAAACTTTCCGTTTCATTTACAAGAAGCTTCAGTGTATGAGAAATTTCTCCATTTTGCTGCTACTTCTTCCACTTTGCAAGAAAAGAAACTAATTTTTACTTCAGCGTGTTTACAGGGCAGAACTAATTCACAAACTGAACTGCACCGCCTGCTACCGCAGCACCTTTGCAGGGCCCCAAGCAGCGCGCTCCGGGGGTGTCTCATTGTACCTGGGCACGGCTCCGTGACACTGCTCGTTCTGCTGCTAGAGACATGGTACAGAGCGTGTGTTAACCATTGCTCTGTCCTGAGCAGAAGTTGTTGCATGGAATTTATCCTCAGCAAAGCTTTCAGTGTGTTCTGTGCGAGCAGAACTATGTTGAGAACCAAAAAAAAAAAGAGGTTTTTTTTCCTATACTTCCAGTTGCTTTCAGTTGGGCCCTCGATCAGTACATAGTTGTGCCCAGCAAGAGATGCAGACATGGCCAAATTTGTGCAAGGACGCATAAGTTAAAAGATGCAAATATCGCATAGAAAATGAAAAATACCAGAAAGTTGTAGTAGAAAACATACTGCAACATGGCAGAACAAAGAGTAGTGATAAGGTGTAAGATTACAGAAGGTGGGACGCTTAGAAAGCAGAGGCCTTATCATTACACTTGTGTAGTATTATCAGCAATTAGGCTAGTAGAACTCATTATAACAGTTGGATGACGTGCAAGCTGAAATTACGCTTTCATCCATGAAACTGTTACTTAATATTTGCACTGCAGTTAGTGTTTGTTTTTAATTTGATAAGTGATAGAAATGATTAGGATGCTGATAGAACCAAACATCTAGAGCAGAATCTAATTTTTCCCTATTAAATATACTATTCTAGTTTACTTACAGGGATGGAACTGAGCTTTCATTCAGGTACACCGCGAATTTAGCAGCATCTACAAAGGTGACTCATAATTAATAAGCTTATACGTTTTTCTCCCACCACTGAAAGGTTCTACTACTTACACTTGTGCAGATTTTTTTTTTCTTGTCCTGTATGAGTCTGGCCTACCATTCCCATATAAAAATCGCATTCAGTTTAGCATAGCTTTATGGTCAGTCACAAGAATCGTTACAAGCAAATCTGAACGTACTACCCTTAGAAGCTGTAACTTCTGGTGCTCTCCTGAATTGTAATTTTGAGATCTGTGTGTTTTATGGGAGTGCAAATCAAAATCAGTAGGTCACTTTAATTTCTGTGTGTACCAAGAATCCCTTCAGATTGCTCTAGTTCAATATGAGAAAGCGTGTTTTCAATCTTCTTATCATACATTGTAGAATTAAGATCAGCAGTTCCTCTTTTTGTAATGCCAACAAAACAATTTTGTCATTTCAGGAGTCCTAAGCTACTTAAAAGAGACCTTTACTCACACACCAAGCTATGACATGAGCCCAGCTATGCTGAACGTACTAGTGAAAATGATGCTCGCTCAAGCTCAAGAGTGTGCTTTTGAGCAGATCAGTCTCCCTGGAATACGCAATGAGTTTTTCACACTAGTGAAAATGACACAGGAAGTTGCCAAGGTAAAATAAGAGACTTCATACTTTGTCTTTAAAATAACTACTTCCACTGCTGAGTTACTAGCCTCAGTAATATGAACAGAATTTTTTAAACCTAAATGTTAACAACCATTACTGAAAACCCAAAGTAGCAAGGGACAGCACTCAAGCTATATTGAGAATTGCAACTCTTCACAAGATGAAAACATGAATACCTGCAATTCAGTCATCATTGCACTAGAATTATGAGCTATTTTAAGGTGAATAAAACATGCTAAAGAACACTTGGACAGCAAACTTGTCAAAGGATTTTTTAACAAGCAATTTACTGTATTGTTCTTTCAAACAGTACAGATCTTGTCCACAGTTCAACATAGAAGAGGGCAGGGTTGTTTCTGTGGTCCTCCGTTAAGTGCTGAACACTCAACCTGTCTGTAATTTCCCAGCAGCTTGAGGTTATGCAAACTTAAGAAGCTGAAGCCCAAAAGAATAACTAAATTGTAACTGAGGGAAGGATGCAGAATCAGATTGGTAGGTGCAAAGCTGCCGTGGGACTTCTATGAAAAATGGAGAGGTGGGCTGAGCCTCAGAAGGTAGAATTCATTCTTGAGGTTGTTGACATCAAAATGTGGATATGCCAACAGGTCTGGATATGCTTTCTGAGCCAAATATGTCATTGGTTCCATACTAGCTAATGTGGGCAAGGGCTTTCCTATCAACCTTGCAAAGCTGTTCTGACTCACTTCTGGAGTGGATAAGTAGCAGGGAAAGATTTTGGGGTTCAATTAAAGCAGCATTTTCTGCTGGAAAAGCTATTTCCGTAAAGGATAAAAAGGGATGAAAAATAGTAGTTCAGATTTAACTTGACCATACAAACTTAAGGGTAGGTGTGACTCCAGTTTCAGAAGCGAAGTGCAAATCTACTGGAGTAATTAACACGTATAACTCTCTTAGCTGAATTAACACGATGAGATGTATTTGCAAATGAAATAACTGTTTATTAGATGACATTTTTGTGGGACCCTGAAGCCATATTGATCAGCTAACTTAGTCCAGCTGTTCTTGTGCAGAATCGATTCGTGTTTTCTTGTGAGGGAAAGAAATCAGGTGGAATTTCATTTTTTCTTAAAACTGTGTTTCAATCCTTTTTAACAACGCTTGTAGCATTCTCTTTTTCTCCTCTTCGATGAGATGCACGTGAAATTGTCTTAAGGCTGAATATAATATCCCTTACTTGAGTAGCTGAGCTCCTAGTAAGTGAAGTGAAGTTTTCATACTTCAATTCTGTGCTTTATTTTAGGTGGGAGAGGTTTACATGATGGTTAACACTGCCATGACTCAGGAACCAGTCAGAGAGAATATCCCGTATTCCTGGTCGAAACTGGTACAAATAAAATCAGACCATTACAGAGCTCTGGCGCATTACTTCCTTGCCACCATTCTGTGTGACCACGAATGTAAGAATCATGGATTTGTTATAAATCATATAAAGAATACCAACACGTGCATAAACAATTATAATTTAGTCTATGAATAAGACAAGAAGCCTGGAACTTCGGGATTTCAATGTGTTATTTTGTGGTCATTTTCTTGTTCAGATATGAGCCAGGCTTCTTGGTCCTTCACAGGAGAATGGAAAATTCAGTAAGCTAACTTTTGCAGAATCAGAAGAAATGTTATATCCATTAATCCCTTATATGCTACTAAGTTATTCAATGCTTGTGATTCTTTTCTGGCACATAAACATTTATTGCATACTGATAAAACTTATAAGAATCCTAAAAACTTGAAACTCGTATCAGTATGTATCTGTACAAATACTTGACCAGATTTGCAAAGAAAGTAGTAGCTACTGCACAACAATAGACCTGAAGGAGCAGGGTATGAGGGGATGTGCAATGACCGATGTTCTGTATCAATTATTATAGTGCAGTCCAGTGATGATGAAGATCAGCAGGAGAAAGCCTTATCCCAGCTGTATGACTACGTGCCGGAAGGTCTGCTGATTCTCACCATTTTAAAGGACAAAGTTCAGAGAAAACAACTAGGTAACTGCTGGTTTCATCCAGCTAATGTGTAAAAGATGAAAATAACCTTTTATTTATTGCATCTGTGGAAGACAGCTAAGTTTCTAATTTCTTTTCAGGGAAAGCACACTTACGCAAAGCCATTGTTTACCATGAGGAAGCTCTGAGAGTCTGTGGCTTGTGCAAAAAGCTTCGAAACATTGAAGTTCTTCAGGAGGTTCTGACAGCTGCACATAAGCGCTCGCTTCTCAAATATGCTCAGCAGGAGACGGAAGATGACTTTCTCAGTCTAATCCAGGCTCCAGATATTCTTCGTAAGTATCCACAGCTAGATATCTAACCAAATGTCTCACGAAGATCCCTTTTAAGGGACTAATAGAATAATCTTTGGATCATGCTAAGAGATGAAAGACTTTAAAGAAAAAAGGAGAGGGTAGATAATAGATGTGGCTGAAGGAGATGAAAAAAGATGGTCTCTTAGAAGATGAATTAAGACCTACCAGCAATAGTAGCAGTAGTGTGCTTTTATTATCTGCTGTAGCATGAAATATTTGCATGAAGGATCAGATAACACTTACAAAATGACATCTGTGTACATATATATGCTTTCACGGGCATATGACTTCATTATACAATTTCTCTTAAATATTTAAATATAAATCAGATGTTATCTATTTCTCTGATATGGATATATGTATACACATGCATATAAAGAGGACGATATAGTTTTGTTTGGATGGATTATTTTAAACTTTCCATATCGCTCCTATGATTTCTGAAGGTGTTTTTTAAGGTGATTCAAAAATTTGTCTTGCACATTTCCACAAAAATGAGTTTTTCTACAGTCTAGTAAGAATTTAAAATTTCCATCTAGCTTGGAATGCAAGAAAAAGAAGTTTATGTGTCTTAACTAATACTGGAGAGAAAATGAACACGCTTTTCTTTTTATTTTAGCTAAAACAGAGCATAAAGTAGAAACAGTTGCTCCTCAGTTTTCCAAGGTGAAAGTTAAAGACTTTTTTCACAGACTGGTATGTAACATGCTAACACCCACCAACCTCTCATGTCTATCTTATATGTGAACATATGACAGTAAAGCACTCCATGCTTACTGCTGTGTTACCTGCAGGGCCCGCTGTCGGTGTTCTCAGCCAAGCAGAGATGGACAGCTCCACGTACCATTCACCTCCACTGTGAAACGGGACAGCTGGGATTCAGTCTTAAAGGAGGCTCACCAGTACAGATTTATTGTCTTGATCCAGTTTGTTCTGCAGCAGTAAGTAGATTGGTGCGATATTAATGATTTATCTTTAAGACTCTAGCATTACAGTCTTTTAAATGTAATTTTAGCTTGTTCATATCGGCATATGAAGTATCTACTGAGTTCTAGTGTGTGTCAGTGTTGTCAGTTCATACAATCTGAGCACATTTTTAGTGCAGTATACCCCTCAGTTGTTAGAGAATTTATATCCCTGACATCACATTCCACTACAGTAGATTTCTTCATTGTTTACACTTGATAGGAAGTCTCAAATAGAAAAAAGCAAGTATGCTATTCCCCATGTAATTTGGGAAGCTGGAAGGAATAAAGAAAAATAGCTACAACAATAAGGATGAGGGTCAGGATGTACCGAAGGAAAAAGAGGAAAAAGAACACTGTAATGGTTTTTGATATGTTGTTGTTTTGTGAAAGGGAATAATAAAGCAACATACTGAGGTGAGTACAGCCTAGTTACACCAAGGGCAGAAGCAGCCACGTAAATACAAAAAAGTTGAAGAAACAGAAATGGAAACTGGAGAAAATGCCTCATGGGGAATGAGAGGATAGCGAAAACAAAAACAAAAACCCCACAGATTTAACTTAGGAGGAAAAAAAAAAAAGGATGTAAAAGTAGCCGAGAGCATACCAGAATCACAGGTATCAACAGTAACTCCACAAAATATGTAATTTTTGTACTTGAAATATCTGCATCTTTTTATGCTAGTTACGTTTTTGTTCCACATGTCTGGCTAGACAGTGGTTTCATGGCTGCTGTGAGGGAAGTGCCTTTAGGGTAAATACTGAGTGATGACAAGAAACATTTTACTTAGCTTTATAATTCCAGATATTAACCTGTGCAAAATTTTTTTTGACAGTCAGCGGGCCTAAAAGAAGGTGATTACATTGTTTCAGTTGGTGGAGTGGATTGCAAATGGCTTGGAGTGAATGAGGTGCTGGAAAAATTCAGAAGTGTGGGAGAGCAGCCCATTGACTTTGAGGTTATCAGTTGCCAGGATACAGCAGCATCTATGGTACGTAATGAGGAAAATAACTTTGTGGATTTGGTATGTGAGGCTTTTTTTTTTTTTTCTTCCTGGCTTCAGTCCCTGATTAATATTTACTTTCCCATAGATATGCCACTTTGCAAGGGAATAGATAGTGCATTTAAGCATCTGTGTTTTAAACAGTCAATTTATAATCAGTAGAACTTGCATCATAACTGAGCAAGCTAAAGTGCAGTCTGCATGCATAAGAATGGTTTGGGGCTGTGCTTTTTGTTGTTGGCAGCTTAACTTTCGTATCTGTGTTAGTGGAACTACTTGGATTAAATATGCCCTAGAATTCATATCACAATTAATTTTCCCCTAACTTGTTGCAGAGAATTAAAAAAAGAAAAAATTTTCCTGTTTGGCACAGGAAGAGCCACAAAGAAACAACTGAGTGCCATAGAGCATCCAAGTCTACACGTTCCTTTTCTATTTGCTGTTAGCATAAATGACCTGTATCTTCTGTAGAAGAATGTACACATTAATATATGTTTTTTATCTTGGTGTATTTTAACTGTCAAGTCAGTTACGAAACTGCCATAGAAACTTTAGACTGAGGAAATATGATCACAAGGTTAAAAAATGTTAAGCTCTAAAAACATTATTTGTACTAAGAGAACATGTAGGTCAGCTAAATCCACTGCTTCCTGCCTCTAGCATTCCCTGGCAGGCTTAGGCACTGAAACATTGCTGCCTTTACAAGTGGTCAAGGTGCCCTCACTGCCACTGGATTTCCTTGTTTTAAATTCATTTTCCTTACTGACAACAAGGAATTGCATACCTGTCATTCCAAGCTGCTGGCCACGAAAAGGCTACATTACAACCAGGCACAGCTCAGATAAGGCAGAGGGCTGTGCCTTCCAGATAATCCAAAAGAACATTCTACAGTAGCGCTTGTTGTAATAGCCGCAATCAACGTGGGGTTTGTTCATGGAGCCTTTACCAAAAACTCTCTATAGAAAGACTTTCTGGGCTCCAAGGACAGCAAAGACTCGCCTTGAGGGATCTGTGCAAGAACTGCATGCTCAAGTGTTGTAGAGAGGTTGCTGTGTATGTCATGCAGCACTTACTGGCTTTTAGCGTAACTAACTGTAACAACACGACCGCTGTAAAGGGACTTGTGAATCTTCTGCACGCACACAGTATGCCCTCTGGTCTGCAAGGGCAAAATACCAGAAATCCCAGCGCTCTGAGGGACTTTGTGTTCTGTACTAATTAGCACAGAATGCTTGCTGTAGTCTGCCTTGAAAAACTATTTGCACAGCAATCTTTTGTTGTCTTCAAATCGTTGACCCATTTTCAGTGACTGGTGCTTATAATTCTTCTTTTTCCTACAGCATAGTAAGAGTGCCACTTACTCTGTGGGAATGCAGAAGACATACTCCCTAATCTGTTTAGCCATGGAAGAGAACAAGACCGATCAAGCCAAGAAAGCCCCACTCAAATTGCCTTTCCTAAGCTGGGGAACTAAAAATAGACAGAAAGCTGCAAGCACCCTCTGCCTTCCTTCAGCTGTGGCTGGAAGTTCTCAGGTTAAGAAAAAGCTTTCCCCCTTCACACTTCTGGGTACAGAAAGTTCATTGTACTGAATCTTTCCGAAGGAGCTGTTAACATGAAGTTTTTTCTTTTAAATGTATATAAAATACATTGATCAATGTTATGTGTATCAGTACATGTGCATAACTTCAGACAAATACCGTTGACTTCGCTTAGTATGAAGATCAGAGTTTGGCAGAAACTGTAGAACTTGAGTCAAGTTTGAAGGTCAGAATAAAACGGTTTGAGAGAAGTAAAATAACAGCTTGTAGATGATAAAATGGCTTGCGTGGAGACAGGATTCCTTTGGAATTTCAACCTACAGCATCAACACTAATTTTTATAACTGTTATAGATGGGAGTTATTTATTATAAACTTGATGCTGCGTGCAAAACAGTAGGGGACAGTGAAGGATGATTTTGCTGTAAAAATTTAGAGTTCATAATAAGTTGCTTAACACTACTTAACAGAAATATCTTAAAGAGCAAAGGAGAGAGGAAGTTGTTATTCGGAGAAAATAGCTTTATGCTAAAGGGTGGTCTAACTGAGTTGTTTTTATGCATAAATGTTCTCTGAGAGTACGAGGTATATTCTATGGAATAGCTGATGTAACTTGGGAAGGTAATTAGGAGGCTCAGAAGCCAAATGATCTTTTAAACTACAAAAGACATTGCTGTTTTTTTTTTAATCTAGGTTACACGTGCATTATTAAAAACAGGCTTTATTCCAAACTTGAAATTATTCAACCTAGTTACAGTATGGTCTGTATTTCATTACCCTTAGAATTGATAGCTGTGGAACAAATCTCAAAACTGACATTTTCTAGTATTGTCATGGTTCTGTGGTGACACTTTCAAAACATGAGAAGAAAAGTACTTAGAAATTACAGTGGGAGACTATTACTATGCCAGGTAAGAAAACAGATGTGAAATCTTCCACTTCTTAGATCAACTCACGAAAGTGTATTGACAAGGAGACAAAAAACCTCTGAGTATTTCTGTTAAATTCTTCTATTTTATGAAATTGAGATTAATTGAAAGTTGCTAACACTTTAGTGTTAGTTAATGTCGCTATCTACAGAGTAGATATTTGCTGTTTGATACTCAAAACTTACAGGACAGCTTGTGTCTGGGTATAAACTTCAAAGGTGTCGTTTTTAGTTTCTTACATAATAGGTGTATATATGTTAATGACTTATTTAAGAATGAAAATCACATACTGCCATTGAGTAGTGGCTCTTTGATTCTACTACCGCTTGGAAAATAAAGCATGTTCCAGGTTTTCACTATTTACTGTTAACGTACCTCTCCAGGGTTCTGTAACGCTCCTTTCAATAAACGTATCTCCATCCCTCAGGTTTCTCAGCTGCATCATTTCCTGCCTTCCCTTCCCACCATCACTAGTCGCTGAGGAAGCGCTGGGGTGGGGGTCTTCTCCTTCCCACTCGAGCAAAAATTTGGGCTTCAAGTGCCCTACAAACAGATATTTACTAGTTTTTGACAGCTCATTAAAGATTAATTCTACAGTGAGCGGTAGGCAATAGCTAACTTAAATACTCAATTCACAGCAAATTAAGACTTCGGCAATTTCATAATGTACTTCTAATCATATGGAATATACAAGGCTATTTTAAAATCCTACAATACTAAAGTTTGCCACAGATTAATAGTTCAGCCTTTAACTTTATTAGTACTAGTTTTTACTACTTCAGTTGAAATGCATTTGGTGCACTGAGCAGGTGCTCATTGGAAGCAGTACAAGATGTACTTTGGTGTTTGCCTTGCAGTATCAGTAGCCACGTTCGTTTTGGGTGTGAAACCCAGTCTCCATAGCAACGCGTCAGTGACCAGTGACAGAGAAAAACTAAAACATTTATAATGAAGCTTAAGTATTCCCTAGTGAGAAAACAATATCTTGTTTTCTAGTTCTGGAAATTCTGATGTTTACTATCAGTAAATGAAATAATGAAAAGCCATCTTGTAACTGTATTTTCGTCCCAAGGAAGGAATCAGTGTAACTAACAAATCTGTCTGCTGCTCACACTAGCTCCTGGATGATTAAGCTGGTTACAGAGGTTCTCTTCATGAACAGGAACTGAAAATTCTGCTCAACTGCCTTCCTGCTGTAATCCAAAACCCAAGAAATAGGAAGGGAACTTGTAACACCTCCTTTATGGATGCGTAACAACAATAACAATGACTAGATGAGATGTCATTTAAAATAAAATGCAACATGTCAGGAAGACCACTCCATAGCAACTCCAGAGAACATTAATACTGGAAGCACAAGATAAATAATGATCAAAGCTTCCCAATGTATTTTCTTCACAACTTGTAATTACGATTAATACATGGTAGTTGCTATATTTAATGTCATAATTAACCCTCCCAACCTATATACAAGAGCATATTAATACCTAAAATCTTGGTTAATTTGATACAAAGGAATAAGTTGGTTACATCCTGGGGAGTGAAAAAGGAACCAGGGAAACAAGTTAGTGTAGTCAAAGATGTGTGCCAGTAGCACTAAACATCAAGAGATGTTTGAGAAGCCCATCATACACAGACATGTGGAAATAAACAGCCAAAGCAAGCTGCAGTAGCTGGCACCAAGTGCTGCATTGCCTTGCTGGTTGTGCATGAAGTAATCATTGTACTCAGCTGTGTTTGTCAGCAGTTAGTGCAAAAACATTTGATTTAAAAGGCCCTAAAAAATGTACTAACACCAGTTGTGTGAACTGATCTCTTAACTTATCTGTTACTTATGTAATGGTGACAGTAAATCCCAAGGCAGTACGACAGAATTACCTTCATCTGAAATTTCTACAAAACAGAGCCTAGTTCTAAGGAGGATGGTACAAGTTTATGTAGAATGACGAGAGCAGCTATAAAGAGGAGAGTAAACTAGGTGATTACTCAGCACCCTCTAGTTGTTACCAAGATTATAGCAATTACCACAGTAAGTTATCATTAAAAACAAAACTTTAGAATTCACAAGAAACAGAAGGAGCCTGTTTTTCAAGAACAGCACAGCACACAAGTCAGGAACCCAAAAATGTGTGAATTTGTTGTGCCACCGTTTGTCCAACTATTGGCTCGAGCTCTTTGACAGATGCATTACAAATCTGGTGGATGCTTCCAAAGTGTTGCAGTAGAAGCAGAGCTTTCGTTTTCCCAACTCCTGGGATTTGTTGCACTGTCCGAAACACTGACGCCTCAGCCAGCTGTGAGCATTGTTTACGCAGAAAGGGGTTACTGCTGTGATCCTTACTTTGTTCACGGACCTGAAGCAGAACAAAACCATAAGCAACACCGAACGCCCTCTACTGGAGCTCATTTTTTTTTGTTTCAGTGCATACCCACGAAGCCTCGCCAGGAAACCCAATAGTTTGTTAACATGAACCATGAATTCAAACTAGGATTTTGTCAATTGTTTGATGCATTTGGAAAAAGAATAAAGTAAAAAGAGAAACAACCTAAGAAGTTTCCCCAACCTGAGACAAAGCAAAAAAAAAAGAAAATCACAAGTTGGTTTTGACAGACAACTTAAGCACAGATTTCTTGGTGCTATCCAGTGGCATCTCAGTGCTAGACCACATACAAAAAATCCAGTATCAGCTTTTTCCATTTTTTTCCTCTGCTTCCTTCTCCTACTGAACTGCACTACCCGTTGGTGCTTTTGGATTTGTTTTCCTTACATTCAAACCAAACGCTGGGCTCCTCTAAGATCACGTGTATTCTTTCCAAACACAAGTGATGACTGAGTGGAAAACAGGTAATTCTCTTCCCATATTTTATTAAGCATTTCTGCACTAACATGGGAACTTACAAGTTGAGTAATAAGTTGAGAAGCTTCTTCTTGATTTGCCACAGGAAGCAACACCATTCCAAGCTGCAGCACAACGAGCTTTTGCACTGCTGAGAAGTACTGCTCGCTTATTGGAGTCTTCTCAACAATCACAATTCCACCAAGGCTGCTGGCCTGTATTGAAGGGGGTGGGTGGGAAAAAGACCTCGTTAGTGACAAGCTGATGCAATGCAGCACAGAACCAACCTGTCAAATGTGAGTTACACAAAAGCAATCAGAGAAAGAATGGAAGTTCTAGAAGCAGTACTGAAGCTAAATAAAGCATTACTACACAGATGAGTAATTTTTCAGTTTTCAAGTGGAAATACTACAGAATTTTAGCTCCACCAGGAATAAAAAAAGTTACAAAGTGAACATTTTCAGAAGCGTGGAATTCACAAGGTGCAATTGGAAACTTTTCCTTTTCTCCTTCTGTGGTACTTACATTCCTAAACCGAACCAATCTCCGCTTGAATTCATCCCCTGCAACCAAATCTGCTTCAGAAATATATAAAACGCATACTCTGTTTGAAAGATGAAAATCCACCAGTCCCAAGCCGTCTTCAAAGATGAGTTTAGTTTTCCCTTAAGGTGAGATTGTTAAGAGAAAAAAAAAATACAGCAGTTTAAAGACACACGTAAGTACTAAACCACACAGCAATCCTAACGTGCCAATAACGCTGCTGGCTCGGCTAACAAATTCACTTCCTTTAACAGTCCTTCTTCTCTTCAAGCAAAACCAGCGCAAGGAGGCTAAAGCACTGATACCTCTAGCAATGCCAATTAATAGCTCTTTGAAACTACAGATTCCAGACGGCTTCTTGACACGCTTTGGCGTCGCAAAACCCCACAGCCTCTTGTGGCAGCACCGCCCCCGCCGCTGCCGTGCGGGGTGGGCAGCGCTCCGCGCCGAGCCGTGCCGGCTGAAGCACCTCACCGGAGCCGGCACCCGAGACTCGCAGTAGCTCAGCAGCAGCTGTGCAAATACTGCAACATTAATTACAGCTACAAATAGAGTTTTTCAGCTTGCTCAGCTGTGGCTGCAGTCCGAATAAAGCATATTCCAGGAAGTTCAGCTACAGCGAGGAATAGGAGGACTGCTTTTTTCTTCTCACCTTGCAGCCTGCGGGCTATCTCGGACCCCCTCCACTTCTCATTCCCAACCACATGTCCGTAAGGGACAACGACGGATCCCGCTGCCGCAGGGAGGTTTCCTTTTGCCGTCATCGGACCTCCCTCGCCTCTTAACTTCACTAGCAGTTACGCTCTACTTAAAAAACGCGGAAGATTTATAACCCCACAACAGCGGCCTGCTGAGGGGGAGAGACCGCGCTCCCCTCAGCAGCATCAGCGAACCGCCCGCCTCGCTGAGCGCTCCTGACTGACAGCGCCGAGCGCAAATCAGGAGCCAAAGCTCCACTGCCGAGAGCCAACGAAGAGCACGCAGGGGGCGGGGCGTGCCGCTGGTTGGTTGCTAGGACCGCAGTAAGGTGCGTGCTGATTGGCGGAGCGCAAATACCCAGCAAATCCGCAGCGCTGTTGCTAGCAGGTCGGTCGCGCCGGGAGAAGCGTCGGGAGGAAAAGCGGAAGGCGGTGGAGCGCGTCCTCAGCCACGATGGCATTCGTTTTCAGGAGAGGCCGCAAAGGGCCCTTCGTGAGTACCGCCTCGGGCAGGCGCGGAGCTCCGGGTAGCAGTTACCGCAGTTTGTCCCACAGGGGCCGTGGAGTTCAACCCACGGCCCCACGCATCCCCACCCCAAATCCGAACCCCTTGTTTGAGGGCGGTGTCCGGACGCCCCTGGGGCTCCGGCGGCTCGGGGCAGCCGCAGCGTGCCCGGGTCCTGCGCCGTGCGGGGCTGCTCCGCGTCTGATGCAGCGCCGCTATACCGCTTCCTGAAACACAGAAGTCTTTCCCAGTTTTCCTGTTAATTTTCCTGTTAGAGAAGGTATTACAGAAAAATTCTCCATAGCAGAAATAGCAAAAACCCGACGCCTGTTATATACCATAAAAAAAGTAACGGCGATGTGGAGGTGATGGACGTTATGGAGACAGTGCTGGCTGATACCAGCGGAGAGGATAAGAGGCAATGGGCACAAATTCAAACACAGGAAATTCAACATAATTGTGAGAAAACCATCTTGTGACTGAGAATGCGGCCCAGCACCAGAGCTGCCTGCCGGGGAGGTGAGGGCGGCTGAAAGATAGCAGGACAAATAATGGCTATTTGCCATTATCTTTTTTTTTTTTTTTTTTTTTTTTTTTGCGTTGGGCGTGCTGTTAAAACCTCACCACGATTCAGGCTGAGCATTTATGACTCTGAGACTTGTTCAGTGAAGCGTTTTCTTCCCCTCCTACTGCAGTGACTGAGTGTTACAAACCTTCTGTACAAGAGTGGGAATAACACTGTTACTGCAAAACGAAGTTCAAATTATTTGAAGTACTTCTAGTACGCCTCTTTTTCTTATGTCCAAAAAGCAAGACTTAAAATGAGTATACTGCAATTCTGATTTTGCAAACAGCGTTGTAATGAGTGGAGAACCTACAGTCATTGGCATACAGTAGTTATGTAAATGACATTTCTAACCTTCATTAGCAACTATTCATACATGCTCTGAAGTTGCACTTAAAACCATTTCAAGTCTTCTGTTTACATTAATTGCATGTGAACGTTCTTCCCTTTTACATTATTTTGCAAAGTTAGTTTTTGTGCATGTTCAGTTCTGTACTTTTTTCATTGTGATCCTTGAAGTCATTGTCAACTAATTTTATTTTAAATCGTTTAGAAACATATAGCTCATGGCCTGGTCCCCGCCGCCACCATAGCTCCTAAACCTGCAGTTCCCCGCACCCCTCCCCCTCGTAGCCCAAACCCTTCTCCAGAAAGGCTCAGGTAGGTTTTGAGTTGTTTCTTTTTTTGTTTCATCAATTGCAATAGGCAGAACTGCATGTCTTTGCTGTAGTGTTTACATAAGCCTTCTCATAAACAGAATACATTTTTTAGGCAGAGCTGTTCCAAAGTGTGATAAGAATTAGGACAATTACCTTTCTACGTAACTTATAAATCTGAGTCAATTGAAGACAAATGGGCTTTGTAAAGCTAGGGCCATTTCTAAATTGGATGCTAGAGCGTAAGACTGGAGCAGTGCTAGTACCATGAATGAAGAACTTCCCACACCTTAGAAAAGCTAAGTTAAACATTGCTAACTTACCATTTTATTGCATTAGAAAACAACAACAAAAAAACAGGGACTTAAAAACTTGTATGTTAAAACACTACTAGATTTGAATTAGCGGTAACAGGCAAGTAGCACCAAGTGAAAATATAAATTTAGTTTCATTTGTAGTACCTTGCAGTTTTTCTTCTTTGCTTTCTCTGTGTTTAATTCAGTTCTGGTTGTTTTCTGCATTCTTTCTGGTGTCTGTATTATTCCTGGTCAATTCCAGTTCATTTCTTCTTTTTGACCTCCAGTTGCTGTCATTGTTGTTACAGCTCTCATCATTCCTCTCCTTTGATCTTTGTTCCCATTTGTTATTCATCTTCATCTTCCTCTTCACTCTGCTCTGCAGCATCCCACTAGCAAGCACTTCCATCTACTTACACTTGCACTGGTTTGTAATGCTCCAGCATTTACGCATAGCTTCACAGTCATCAATAATGACATCAGCAGTTGTGTAGTTTTCTCCTGGGAAGCAGGAGACAAAATAGCAAAATATGGCACAGGTTCTCAGCATGCCGCCAGGTACTGTAGTTATAACTGAAGTGAATGCTAAGTACTGTCAATTTTTGGTGTGAATTCTAGAAATGTAATTCAGTATATTGATTTTTTTTTCATGCATTTGATTTAGGAAAAACTTGATAGGTATTTATAGTGTACTATAATGTACCTGCATTGTAAGAGCATACCTGGTTTTGCACGTTACCTTAGAGTTAACTGGTTTAAATCCAGTCCCTTAGCAATTTCAGAGTTGTTAATGCTTATTAACTTTGAACTTTGGCTTTTCTTAAATAGTGAAGACATTTTACATGGGAAGAAGATATAAAGGGTGCAGCACAGAGATGACAGCAATACTGTATTGTTTCTTTTTTTCTGTTTTCTTCTAGATCTGCTTTAGCAGCAGCTATCCTTGCAACAACCCTGACAGGGCGCACGGTTGCTATTCCTCAGCCTCGGCAGCGATCGCTTTCTGAAGGGGATTCTGCCCACATAGAACAAGAGGGCTTTGAACCATATGCAACAGTCACAGAGCTCAGAATGGGGTAGCATATGCTTTCTGTTTTGCTATCTTAAATTACAAATAAAATCTGCCAATTATAGAATTTTATCTAAGAGTTACTGAAAACTAATCCAAATTCTAGTGTTAAAACTCGTTCCTTAAGCTTAGTTTTTTCTTACACTTAATTTATGAAGTCCAAAATGTCCCCAGTTCTTATTCTATTTCTCATAAAGTGATGTATACAGTCCTCAGACAGGGAGGTCAGGATCGTACAGCTACTGCGAGTAGAAATGTTATTATTTCTGCCAAATGCCTATCAGTTATCCAGTTAATCACTGAAGAATCATCTGAATTATATCAGGTAATTCTTGTGTGCTAAACAATTTTTTCAGACTATTCTTGCTGTAAAATTAGCAACCTTTGATCTCTAGTGTGGCATTTTCTTTCAGCTAGAAAAGAAAATACAGTTCCAGTATTGTCTGTTTTAAAATGTATGCATAGGTTAGATTCCTTGTTTGCAACTAAAGAAGCTTACAGTTTCTTTCTGCTGTTGGACTTGTGTATATTCTCAGACTGATGACTCTGCTTTACTAGCATTTAGCAACACCGAAGCAGGTTTCAAACTGTTTTCTACTTACAGGCCCAACTGGAAACTTGATGGCAGTGACAGATCTCCTGTACAGTCACTGGAAGTAACAGGCAGCTACTGTGAAGATGAGGACATGGAAACCTATCTATCAGATGGTGACAGGGAGGCAGAGGCAGAGTCCAGCTCTCTGAGTAACGAGAAACAGGGAGAAAGCTTTAGCACCAATGCTATTTATGCTGTTCCCTGTAAAAACAAAAAGGTAGTATGTTCAATCAGTTAATTCCTTTAATTCTTTTAATATATTAGTGTGAATATTAATTATTATTAAAGCTTGTTATTCTCTTCTTACTATTTACTTGTTCATTCAATTTTTATTTTACATCTTTTCACAGTTTACTCTTAAACATGTTAAGTTTGTCTGTGATCCTCACAGATTCCTTATATGATTATCAGGACATTTTTCTTAATAGGAAATCACTGATATTGTTGCTCTAACTACAGATTTAATAGAAGTACACGTTTTAATCTTGTAAAGTGTCCAGTATTTTATTGAGAGCATGATATTTAAACACTTTTAGGTACATTGATAGCTCAGTAATTGATTCAGAATTGTGCTAAGGAGCAGGACCCATTCAGAGAGAAGAACATTCAGAATCAAACAGAAGACATGACCTTGTGTCTTAAAGACCAGTGGATTTTTCTGTGTTTAATGCATGGAAGCAGCTTAAGACTGCTGAAGTCACATTTAAAGTTCCGTCTGAATCTCTGTCCAAAGTGCTACAAAAACGTAACAAAAAGGAAGTAACTGAGTAGTAGAGAAGGAATAAAATGCTATGTATGTGAAAGGAACTGGAAAACACCCCTACGTGAAGAGACAGTAATCAGCAAGAGAGGAGAGGGAAGAAGGGGTGTGTTACATACATGGGATGTTGCTAGGCAATCAACAAGGGAAAACAGTTAAGACAGCTAAAAATTATTCATTAGTCATTCGAGTACTGTAACGTTGTAGATAAATGGCAGAGCTTTTTTAAAGAGTAAGTTTAGATATAGAATGGCTTGGTTTGGAAAGAACCCTAAAGCCCATCTAGTTCTAACTCCTTGCTGTGGCAGGGCTGCCTCCCCACCAGCTCAGGCTGCCCAGGGCCCCATCCAACCTGGCCTTAAACACCTCCAGGGATAGGGCACCCACAGCTTCTCTGGGCAGCCTGTGCCAGTGCCTCACCACCCAAGGTGCAACACAGCGCAAGCAAACGTATGATAATTTCACAGATTCTTTGACTGAATAAGGTGAAAAGGAATACTGCCCTATGACAGACTGGATGATCCAAGCTGTGTACCTGCTGCTGATCATGGAAAAGCTTATATTTTACGTATAGTCCTGAAGCCAGAAAGTATGTTGTATCATTTATTATCTTAAAATTCTGGAGTATAATTCTGAATGTGACTGAGACATTATTATAGTAAAGGTTTCATACACATATCAAGACGCTCTGTCATGGGCTGGCTTAACAGTGTTATGATTTAGATGGCCTTGTTGTATTTCTACACAGGAAGAGTTTCAACCATCTCCCAGTAATAATGCTGAGAAGAAAGAAACATCTCATAAAGCTCAGTTTCAGGTGCTGGTGGATGAGTCAAACGTGCAATCTGAAGGTAAATAAGTTTAAGACAAAATGCCTTACCCTTTGATATCATGGGAGAAAATGATTTTTGATCAAACTAAATTTAACATAATGATATAGTCCCTTAAAAAAAAGTGCTCAAAGAAATGTTACTAAGTAGCCATTTCTAGTTAAAGAAAAATAAGAATTCACATAGAGGGAAGACTGCTCTGTATTCACTCTATAACTGAAACTCCTAAACATCCAGTAACAGTCAGTATTAAAAACAAAACATCTAAATACCAAGAAGAGTAATTGTCTGGTCTACTACAGTCATCCTCTATCACGTCTCTGATATACGTGCCACAATCAATCCAGTTTGTTCTCTGAACACTACTGGAGTGTTATGGTACTCAAAGAATGGAAACAAAACCCCCAGAAGTACTAACAACTACCAGTGTTAGAAGACGTTAAGGAGATAAAGAAAATATTTTTAGTAGATTAAGAAAATGATATGTCTGAAAATCAGCTGTAAGAACATTTTTCTGAAAACAATTTCATTTCTTCCATGCTTATATTTACACAGCGTGAGTGGTAAAGTAATGCATCACAGTATTCTAATACACCTCTAAGGGGATTTCAGAAGGACTTTCTTGCACTTATTTGTAGTACATGATGTGTACTTAAGTAGCCATATGTACCCTTAAAATTTAGACTTACCCATACTTTCATTCTTAATTAACCCACAGATCTGCTTTTCTTTAACAGAAAGCAAACAGCTTGGCTTCAATTCAAAGGTAAGACTCATAAGAAAGTTTATCTGTGATGCATTCCAGAAAATATTGCGCTCTGGTGTTATGAAGAGCTGACAGTTTACAACTACTGTTTCTGACTATCCAAGAGTCTCTCATACAAACTAAAAAGAGGGAGCAATATTCAGATTGTTAGGTCAAGAAACTTGGTTTATTTTTTAATCTATTATGGAATTGTTTTAAGAACTGTACATCTTTGACAATAAAAATGAATACTGTTTCAAGTGTTCAGGAGTGACCAGTAACAGTGCTAAGTAACGACAAGATGTCAAGACAGATAAATGACAAGTGCAGCAGTGAATCCAACCTTCAATTTTGTTGATATCGAAGAAGCTGTTTCAAAAGTTCTGTTTCTTAAGTTCTCTAGCACTGATGCTGTTCAGTGTGTTTCAGATAGGGTAACTCAGAGCAAACTGTCTCTTTTCTGTTATTTCCCTGCTAGGAAGAAAAACCATTAGCTGAAAGTCTTATCTGGGAGAAGCCTCCACCATCCCCAGGTACTTGGTTTTTCTGTGACATTACTACAAATCTTCACTTTAAAGAATGCATGTGTTTATAAAAATACATTTTCCTGCTTGTACTCACTAAGACTAATTCATTAAAAAAAAAAAAGTATTTCCCCTGTGCAGAAGAGGAAAAATGCTGAGTGTTCTGTGATATGTATTAAAACAGTAGTTTTGGCTTTTTTACTTTGGGTATTTAAGTTGTTTTTATTTTCCAATCTAAGTGACATTTTTTAATATGAAGGAAATGATTATTAAACAGTAGAACGAAATAAAGTTATACTGGACTTCTCTAGTCCCCTAAATTTTATCCATGTTAGAGGCTCTCACCATTACTAAGCATCCCACTGCAACTGACTGGTTGACTTGAGGTGTGTGGTCTGTCTTTAGCTGCTGCTTCAAATGTATGCTCCTGCATCCTTGTAACAAATTCAGGCACAGCACCTCTGTGCTTGTCACAGGGAGAAGGTATCTGCCTGTCATGAGTTCATGGGTTTTTGTGTATTTCCATGGTATCTCACACCTTCTCACATGAAGTAAATAGTGTGACTAAACATGTGAAGCTGCTATGTCTTCAGTAACAGAGCTCTGTATATCACAACTAGTTATTTGGTTTCATATATATATTCATATACTAAGAAACTGCGACTATAGTAAGTTATATTCACATCAGTGTACTATTAGATTTTGCTGTCTCAAAGTCTGTCATTAATGGTGAAACTGCAGCTTTTATTTTAATAGGTAAGCTCTTTAGTCCATATGGCTGAAAAGAAAAAAAATGAAGTAAATCCCTTATTGCTAATGCAACAACGATCTGTATTTCTGCAGACAATTTAAAATTTTACTTTTTGAGGACTGTTAAGTAACTTCTGTGCAGTAACAGAACAGTGAAACTTGTTCAGTGGGAAGAAGAGCAAAGCTTTCGTTACATACTTGATTAAAACAGAAGGGGGCACAGGAAGATCAACTAACCTGTGCAGGCATGGACACTTTGCTTCCTGCAGTGGAAGTTTGTGTCTCACCTCTCTGGTTATCCATGCTAGGGAGAGGAAAATGTAAGTGCATTTTCCTTGTGCTTTAAGGAAAGAGTTTGTTTTTTTTTTCCGTAGTGTCTCAGAAAATGTGAATTTGGAGCTACTCCTCAATATAGCTCTTCTCAAATACACTTTTTTCATTCTTTCTGACCTTAATCTTCTAGAAGCCATGCGTTGATTTATATATCTTCTGTAGTATCATTCATGCTAATAATAGAAAAAATGGATTATAATTTGCTGAAACTTGCTATCTTTGAGTCTAAATACAATTAAAATATATTGAACTGTGGCATCTACAGATGTCTCTATTCGTGCAAGGCAAGCACGAGAAAATATGACTAAAGAAAAGCTCAGAGAGCTACAACAAGAAAACTGGTCTTTGAACAAGGCGTACCAGGCTGTGGGCCAACAACTTGAGGGAATAAAACAGCAAATGGAAGAACAGCAATTAAAACTGAAGAGACTAGAAGAAGAAAACAGAAAACTTAAAGCTGCAAAGATGATACAAAATGAAGGTGGGAGAAACATTCTTTCAATATTAACTGTTAGTGATCTTGCTTGATTTTTCTAATTCCTTGTAATCTATTCCCGGGGCAGTGGGTTTCTGTGTTACAGATTTGAGCAAGTAGTGACGTAGAAGGATTTTTCGTACAATGTTTTCTGCATTGGTGGATTTTTGTCAAGGAATAACTGGAGGATCATGAGAAAGAATGTTGTTCCGTGTTCTTTGTGTTAGTAATTTTTCATGAGTTTATTCCCCAGCAGTTTTGAGATGTTCTCTTGTATTTCTGGCTTACTGAGATTTTTTTTCCTTAAAATTAACAAATTAATGTTAACATTTCTTGACATTTGACTGAAATGGATAAGGTATTTGTTTTAATAGGAGAGACTACAGAATTACTTTCTCTGAGGCAACAAGCACAAGAACTCGTAGATGAAAATGATGCTTTGAAATTGACAGTCCATCGTTTGAATGTAGAGTTAAGTCGCTATCAAACTAAATTCAGGCCACTGACCCAAGAAGAGGTAAGAATGTTGGCTACAACGGCAGGCTGTATGGAAATGTCCAGTTGTGCTTAAATTCACCTTCGAGTTTTTTGGGGGTAAATCCAGATAAAATAACTTCAGTCTACAAATGGCATAGGCTTCCATTGAAATTTAGAATAAGTACTTACCTTTAAGTCTAGCTTTAAAAAGTCAGCCTATGTTAGTAAGATGCTGAAATTTCAGTTTTGCTGACTGTGCACGTGTTACACATGCAACACATGTAATTAGAAACATAACCTTGTTTGGGGGTAATAGTTACAAGTTGTACCCTTTTGCAGTGACTAATGTTGGTGCTTTAAAAAGCAGGAAATAATTTCAGTTTCTTCTTAAATATCTTCCTTAGCATCTAAAAATAAATAGTTTGCCCATGGAAGGACCACCACCCCCATGGTTGGTAAGTAGTATATTTTTGCTTATCTATTCATTCCTTTCCAAGTAAAGGAATAGAATTTCTTTACTAGAATCAAAATACTCAAACTTACAGGATGTTATTTAGTTATGCCGTTGAACTGTCACATAGTGGTAGAATATGATGAACGTTTGTTTCATGAAAAGGCAGATGCAGGGCAAGAATTTGCAGTGAATATGTACACCTCTGGGTGAACTCATGATAAGCTACAAGCTGCATACAGTTACTAAATTTGTACTCATGAAAGCAATTTAAGTACAGCTACCCTGAGAATCATAAATACCATCACATAGTATTGTCTGGTGTATGTTTTGCTCCAAGGTCTATTACTTATTAATCTTAATTGTTATTCTTCTCCTGAAATTATTTTAAGTAATACTAAGATTCTATATTTTAGTGATCCTGATGATAGAAATGATCACAGGTCCACTAGTAGAAAGTAGCATGCAAATCATCCACAAAATGCTTAGTTTCATTGATACCCATAAAATTAACCCGTATCTCCTCAGTCAGAATGAGGAAGGAGCTGGTGTTAGGCAACGCTCTAGGTGACTGCCTGGGCAAGGAAGTTGCTCCAGGTGACCTCCAGAGGTCCCTCCCAGCTTCACCAATTCTTTTGTTCTGTGATGTGCAGCATGTGAAGATGAATTTTCCAAGTTGAAATGTCTAGGTTATAACTGGCTGATTAATTCTTCTTTATGTACGAATTTTCTTTAGTATGCGTTCCTGTGAGAAAATAACTTGGTTTCTAGCATGAACTGCAGAGCAATTAAGCACAAAGCACTTTCATGTCCCTTTGAAAGTAATGGTATTTTGAATTTGTGCAAGTTTACTTAAATTATCTGTTCTGTAATATAAGGAGTTCCTGAACTATTTATTCCACCTTCAATTATACATAGAACTAGTAGCAACTGAAAGCCCTTGGCAGTTTTTAAAACCATCAATGAAAAAGCAAGTAGAATGAGAAATTAAAACTACTGATGAGATTATGGTTTGTATTTGATTTATAATAAGATTTTTTTTTTTTTAAGCTGGATATGAAGTATTTGTCACCTCTTCTGTTGGCATATGAAGACAGAATAAAAGAAAAAGAAGATTTAATTTTTGCACATGAGGCAAGTTGTCATTTAAAGAAAAAATACTTCTAAAATAAAGCAGAAAGATCTATTTATTTATAAGGGATTTGTCAAAGCTGTTTTCTGCCTAAAATTAAAAGTGATTTAGTATATACAGTTATTTTTCTGTCTTAAAATGCTTGGCTTGTTTTTTGTCAGGTTGTTCAGACGTAGAACAGGGCACAGTACTGATATATACGGGAATTGTGGTTTCTGAATAACCCATAAAAAGCCAGCAGAAGAAAAAGTTCGCTGCTGCCATTCGTAATGGGGATGCCAGTGCCCTGTATTAGCTGGCCTTTGGATTTAGTGAATGAAGTATATTTATTTCAAGTTATTTACTGAATGGGAACGGGTACTACCTGTTTTTGCTCTTTATACGTGTATTTTACCACTGAATCTTTAAATTAAAAAATTGTTGCTTGAGAATCTTTCTTCAAACAGTGAACAAAAGTGACCAAAGATTACCAAGGCGTTCACGTTTTCTCATTTAAGCCATATATAACCAAATCCAAGGAACTACATCAGCTTCAGAGCAGAACCGTTATTCAGAATAATTTATTTCCTTCAAAAAATTAAGCCAGAGAATGAGCAGTGTTTCATACTGAAAATGTATACTATTATCTGATAGTTTCCAGAATTCATTTTCTTGAATCTACATTTTAAGATGCTTAATTCAAATGACACTTGGCAAAAAATCTGACAATTCAGATATGCGCATGTGAGCTCAAGATGAGTGACTAGTGAGATAACATGCTGCTAACATGGAATTAGAAGGGCACTCAGTCATGCATATTTTGTTGATGTAAAAATTAAAACAAAATATTTACCTCTAAATATTTTAGTTTGAATTCCTTTATCTTCCAGGAGGATATGAAGAACTTCAAAGTACAAGTCGAAAAGCTGGTGAAGGAAAATGAAGACCTGCATGAGCAATTAAATAAAAATAACTTAATTACCACTACAGAATGGCAAGTTATTTTACAAGAAATAAATGAAAAAATTACTCATTGTTTTGCTTGCTTCATGCAAATGCACAAGATTACAGATCTTAAGACTGGCAGGGGACTGGACCAGATGAGATGCAGGTCTCTTCCAGCCTAAACCACTCTGATTCTTTGACTCTAATTTACAATACCTATCTTTCTTTCTTTCTATAGAGAATTTTTTAATTTAGTTTGCAGAAAATTACTTCAAATAATTTACATTTTCAAAGTCAAGTGTTTATGTGTCTAGTAAGCTTACCTTGGGTTCTGAGCTTGCTTTCTCTAATGCTGTAATGGAATGGAAAGTACCGTGATAACAGCAGAGTGGTAAAGTCTGGCTACAGCAAATGAGAACGAGCTCAAATGCAGCAGATGCAGAAATGAAGGAAAAAAGCTGCTTACCTTCAGAAGGCCTTCGGTAGGCAGGGATCTCCAGCAAGAGACACCCTTGCCTCCACTGTCAGTCCTTGAATAAGGTCTGGGAAGGGCTGGAGCCAGGCTCCACCTCTACCAGTTACTTAGGCGCACTGCTTGCACCTGAGCTCCCCTAGGTTGGCTCTGCCTTCCCACCAGGTGCTCCATCACTGGTTCAGGCTGTGACTTAGCATTTCCACTACACTTTCAATGAAGGTTTTTCATTTGTTGCTGAAAGGCATTAAAATATAGTTTTAGTTTACACTATTGGAAGTTGGTTGTTTTTTCCTTTGGACATAAACTACAGTCATTTTATAAACTGCTTGTTATTGCAGGCACCAGCTACAAACTCAGGCCAAGCTGGTCTTGGAAGAAAACAGGCTGTTGATGGAGCAACTTGAAATTCAACAAGCTAAAGCAAAAGACAGTCACAGACAACATGTTCAAGAAGGTATGTGCTTGAGCTGCTAGTCACAGCAACTGCATGTTCTACCCCACACACGGTACTGCAGTTTTGTTGTGTTTCCCCCCCCAACTCGATAAGATGCTTATAAAGCATTACTGAATGCAGGTAAGACTACTATGAAGTCATGCTCTGGCTGTCAGCTGATAGCAAAAAGGAATGCCACTATCAGTTACTGATTATTATACAGCACAGTCTGTTTTGACTTCCTTCTTCTGAAAAAGTGACCAGAACTAAAAAAAATGGAATTAGTAAAGCAAGCGTAATTCAAGAGCACTTAGAACTTTTACACACTTTCGTGTTCAATTTAGAATGTGTGGGCTTTATCTGTTCATTTTTCTGCTTTGTAACCAATGTTTATTACTGATAAAATGTAGTTGATTATATCACAGGTAGCAGCATTTGATTTTACTTTCATAGTTTGATATTGCTTAAAGTTATATGCGTATGTCAAGAAGTAATCAGTTTGGTTACGTATTACTGTTTTATTAGAGGTTTTTATTTAGTTGAATAATTATGTTCTACACCAGCCAATTCCTCTCGATAATTTGATAGTAGACTTCTGATTGAGTACTGAGGAAAAAGAAGTCTGGCATGTTACAGTTGAAAATCCTAACATTGAAAGTAAGATTTCTTAGTGAAGCTTAACTGTTTAAAAAGCAAGACTGAAGGTATGAATTCTGTGAATCTTCATTCACAGATGAGGATGTCCTGAAAAACATTTATGTTTCATTACTATAAAGCTTACGATGAGAACCGTTTTCTTAAGTGAACCTATATAGCAAAGCTTTAATTCTGAAATTCTGTTTATCTGACACTTAATTCCAGAAACAGTTTCCTTTCTGCTTTTAAAGTTTGACTGTCCTCGTGTTTATAGTTACCTAAATGTGGAAAAATCTGGCACTTCTCCAGAACAAATTAGGACAGAAAAAGCCTGAACCATTAGAACAAAAAACCTGACAAATCCACTGTTACATAATACTATAAAGAACTGTGAATTAATATATTATTGGTTTGAGTTCCACTAAATGATTGAATTAGTTCTGCTATACCCAGTTGTGGTTTTTTCTTTCCAAAAGCTTCAAAATTGACCAAACAGATAATAGTTTTAGAAGAGAAGAAACAGAGTCAAGAAGAACAGATAGGTGACTACCAGAAGCAGCTGAAAGCTCTGTGCACTACTTGTGAAGAACTCAAGGCCAAACTGGATAGCAGAATAGCAGCAGAGGAGCACTTTGCTTTGGTGAATGACTTAAAAAGGTATGAGTTTGCATATGGTGCAAAAGAAACAATTCTACACAACATTCACACGAGCAAATCCTTTTATGCATGCATCATTCTGTGGGTAGGAATATGCTGGTAATTTTTTGTACGTTGGTAGTTACCTTCATATGTAAAGAAATGTCAGTATTTTGAAAATACTATCTTGCTTTCTATAGACAATTAAAATTATAAAAGTAAATCTCAACAGTGAAGGCATGAAAATGATAAAACAGAAGTTCTGGCACACAGCGTATTTTGCAAAGTAATCCTTTTCTAAAGACATTCTGCAAATTTGTTTTCTTTCACCCGAGGATGGTAATTTCATTGTTTCTTGGTACAATCCCTTCCCTACAAGTTCTGACAAGTAGTTTCCTCGAAAAAATAGGCAGGAAATGCATTTTGGACTGTATATTTTATAATTTAAACTATTTCAAATGCAGTCAGGATGAATTATTTTATTTATTTTGCTTGTATTATAATTCATTCACAGTTTGGTATGTCATCAGATTGTAAAACCATTGTTCGACACCACTGAACACTAAACATTACTAATGTACCTTTTTCATATCTTCAGCACGAGTGTCTTACCGTAATTCGGCTTTATACTGAAGTAGATGTATACAGGAATCCTGTTCTGTGGGGTTGGTTTTTGCAGCCATTTACAGCAGGAGCAGCAGAAAAAGCACACTGAGGTGGAAGATCTCATGGGAAAGATTGCATCACTGCAAGCCCAGAACAAGAAACTGCTTTTACAAAAAAATAACTTCATGGCTGACAAGAAGATCCTGGAAGCTGAGATGGAACAGACACAAAAAACAAACAGGTTTCTCTTTTTTCATTTTGTATTACATTCTCATTTTCTCAATACTTAAATTTCTAAAAATACCACAGCAGTAGTACCTGTAAAAATAATGTCTCACATCCCAGTGTGTCATTTCTACTTAATATAGAGCAACCGTGTCTCCTCAAATACATCTTCATCACACTTATTAGGCTTGGTTGTTAAATAACTTTGCTAAACTTTTTACATGTTGACATAAGTTTGTCTTTACGTGCAAATTAAGAATGTATCTTCAGAGATGGCAGTTAGCTATTGTGATTAGTCGTGTGTGCAGATCCTGAAAAGCAGGATATTCCAGTACCTGTAGACTTTGACGTGTACCTGAGTGGTTCAGAGGGAGAACAAACCTTCAAAAAATAACAACAATACTACTGTTGTATTTTTTTTATAAATACGAGTTTATAGCCATTGTGGAAATTGTTCTTTTGAATAATTGTTACAGCTGCTATTCATACAGCGCATTATAAAACCAAAGTTATGGGCAATGATACTTTCACCACTCAGAACATTTCAAGACAGTGTATCTTTAGTAGTATATCTGATTGTGCAAGTTGATTTGCACTTGCATTGTAAGTTCTCTTAATGTCATTATTAATTCCCAATCTGAAGATTCTCCTGTTAATTTTATAGACGATTAAAGAAGAAAATAGGTCTTCTGAAGCAGCAATTGGAGGAAGCAACCGAAAAAGAAGTTGCAGCCCATCACTATCTAACAAACCTTATCAGTTTGGTGGAAAAGATAGCTCAGGAACGCGATCATCTTATTTTCTTGGTAATTACCTTTCATTAATTTGACTAAATTGATGTTTCTGTTTCCATCTTACCAGCACAATTCTCAATATGAATTTGAATTATTAAAAAAGATTTCAGTTGACTGACTTAGCTACACAAATGGATATTGGAAAGAGGATTTACAAACAAAAGATTATTTTATAGAAGAGTGGCTAGAAATACGTACCCTAGTTTCTGGGGGTAACATAATTAAGCCTTAATTCACATCAGCATTAGGGTCTGCCAGAGTACCTATCAAGTTTAACGGAATTATTTAATCTGATTGTAGATATTGGTTTCAGATACTGAAGCGGCATATACTGAAAAATAGCATGAAACCATACATTCTTTGTATGCATTTCTGATTCAGATGGTAAGCTGTGGTCCTTCGTGATCCGTATGGACCTTCTACTTTAGATGCACATACATTAATGCTTCTTTTTAGTGAGCAGTTATTTTGGCAAAATTGTGGAGAGTTTTGGAACAACTTCTGTTTAGAATAAGTGCCCAGCTTCTGTATGAGGGGACATTTTGTTATAGACAACATTGTTTCATTTACAAGATCTCAAGGATGGTTTCAGTTTTAAGTATTAGTACTCTTTCTTCAAATTGGTCTAGAAAACTTTCAAAAAACCTTGTTAAAATAAGGCTCCTTTGGCTTCTGTTGCTGGAAGTAATGGACAGGAGAACTGCAGGTCCACCTGCAAACCACACTTCAGGACTGTGAAACCAGGAACAGTAAATATCTCCTAGAATTGAGAGAAACTCTTTCTTACCTTGCAATCTCCTGTATGTCTTCTTTCACGTATTCATCACATCACATTACAAATATCAGAGATCCAGAATTACCTGTAAGTACAAGACACGCTACTAGGCTTAATAATAACCTATTAGATGTTCAGAGTACTTTTAGCAGTAAAAGCCTGTTTTGGAAGAAAAGATTTCCCAACATAAACTTTGATCACCACAGGCATAAGCCTTGTCTTTGTAAGTGTGTAGCATTTTAACATGCTACTCTTCCTTCAGAAATGAGCACCTGAAACTAAAAAGTTTCATCCATTTGCAAAAAGCTCACAGTTTGTCCACAGAAAGCAGCCCAAACCACATTTAACTATGATACAGCCTTCTCTGCACACATATAAATGGACCCAGCAATCAGAAGCCAGGCCTACCAAACAGAATGGAATTTCACTCTTTTGAATTATATGGCCTTGTGTGTACAGATGATGATGATGATGATATGTACTTAATTTCCCTTCATTACTTCTCCATTTTGAGGCTTAGCCGTTTTAATTCTCTAGCACTGAAATTCACCTCATACAGATTTAATCCAGGAAAACAAGGAGAGCACAAAGGACAGCACTCTAAGAAATTAGCCCACATTCTTATTTAGTGAAGAATTAAAAATAACTAACCACATTTCAACAAAACAACACATTTTCTTAAATTTACTGTTTCTAGGACAAGTGACAGTCCACTGATAAATCCAGTGAAAAAGAGGAGCAATTAAGCAGGAGATTTACATAAAACATTTTTAATAGTGCAACAGTGATGAACTTTAATCCTGAGTTAGCAGCTGTCAAAATTATTTCTTTGTATTGGGTGATTCAGCTGCAGAAAAATATGCAGAATTGTTTTGGCTTACAGCATCAGTAACTATGATCCTTTCAAAATAAAGTATTATTTTGTTAGCCAAATAGTATTCACAGTTAAAATTATTAATTGAACATTAGCATGATTTTCAGGATTCTTCCTCCTTCTTATCATAGAATGGCTTGGAAGGGACCTGAACAATCATCTAGGTGCAAATCCCCTGCCATGGGCTGGCAGTCAGCTACCAGATCAGGGGAACCCGTTCCAGTGCCCCACCATGCTGAGTCTGCCTAAAATCTAACCTAAATCTCCTCTCTAAGTTTAAAGTCCTTCCCCCATGTCCTATTACTATCTGATTGTGTAAAAAGTTGGTCACCCTCTTGTTTATAAGCTCCCTTCGTGTACTGGAAGGTTCTTAGTTCTTAAGACTACTGGAACTCAAAAAAAAGAATATCTTTGTCTTCTTCAATTTATGTATTTTATCTGTTTTCTCAGAACTTATGATTATATTTAGTCATATCTACACAATATATTTGCAGGCCAAGTGCTTGGAAAACGAGAACCATGGAGTTCTAAACAAAATAGTAGAAGGCAGTTTACGCTTAGGAAGGTTGGAAGAAAAAGTGAAGGTAAACAAGTTCTAACCTGAATATTCTGTAAAACTATTTTTGTAGTAAGGTAAGTCAGCAGTAACTCTGTATCAGTGTTGTTATGAAAGATGCTGATTTTGAGTTTTTAAAAAATGAAATCACAGTCATCACTCATCCCAAATAATGTCTTACGTTGTATTTGAATACTGCATGTGTCAGCCAGGTCACTGAATGAACATCATTAACAAGTCTGATTATAGAGCAGAACATTTAATGTTAACTTTTTCCCTTTGTAATCAGAAAAGATTCAACTCAAGTGTACAGGTTTTGCATTTTTTTTTCTAAATAATCAAATACAACATGAACTATCCTGCAATGAGACTTTTTTTTTTAAGTACGTCACAATGTTTGATTTTTTTAATCAGTATGCAATTGAGAAAAATGGTTTTGTTCAACAGTTGTTTAAATAAACTCAAAATATCTATTCTATTCACAGTAACTAAGATGGTGGTCTAAAACACTCAGAATCAGTCCAATGTGCTGTATGGTATTTACTGGACACACTGGTTTTACATGCAGAACAAACTGCAAGTGTAATGACATGATAAATAGGTTAAAAAAACCAAAAACCATAATGCAACATACCTGATGATTTAAGAAAAGAATAATTGATGAGAAGACTAAACTGCAAGTGAATCTCTCACAACTTCTTTTGTTGGTAGTAAATTGCTCTCATTTCTGCTGTCATAACATTTTTCCTATTAACTCTATAGCTCTATAGAAAGAGAGCAGCTGGGAAGCTTGGAGATATCAGTCTCAAAATGACTGAGCAGGAGAAAGATTTTGCTGGGAAGACTGCTCAGTACCAGCAAGAAATGAAGCACCTGCAGTGGCTGCTGCAAGACAAACAGGAAACCCTTGATGAAGTGCTGCTGCAAAAAAAGTAAGTCAGTCAGAGGCAGAAACAATCCAAGTAGATCTGACAGGGAAGAATGGCATGGGAGCAGTCAACTACACACAGCAGCAAGCTGCTTTTATATCAGAGCCCCATATGCTATATTACTCTTCTCAGTCTCGTTTAACTGTATTGAAAATGCTGAAATGCTCCTAATTCCATCCTTCCCAGCTCCAGTACCTTTTGAAGGAGGAATTTATTTTTTTTTAAATATCAAGAAAGAATCATATGTATTAGAAACAGCAATCTGAGCCTAATTTCTGATGATTTAGGGGTCTACAATCATCAAGATGTGTTAATTATTTAATAGCTTCTTCTACTAAAGGCTGAACACTTTCCCATCCACCCTCCACAACAGCTTTCACACTGGCAGAAAATAGAATCCATCTAATCACAGAATCACCAACGTTGGAAAAGACCTACAAGATCATCCAGTCCAACCATCCACCCACCACCAATATAACCCCACTAAACCATGTCCCTCAACACAATGTCTAAACGTTCCTTGAACATCTCCAAGGTCGGTGACTCCACCACCTCCCTTGCATAATGAGTACACGTGACAGGTTCCTTTTGAATCTACCCGTTTTGTTAACAAGTGACAAATTTGCCATATGCAGAACACACTTCACTTTCTCTTAAAACAAAAAAACTGCAGAAACAAAAACCTACCATTTTGTAACTACAGTTGTATTGTAACTGCTGCTTCTTAGATGCTCACATGAAAAGCAGCTTACCTGTAAAAACTGTACATTATGCCACACTGAAGACTTATGTCTGTAGTATACTGTGTGCAAAGTCAGGAGAATCCGCAGTGTGCTTCTTTGACAGTAACATGCTTTGACTACTTATTCCAAAGTGAAGTCAGCAAACACTTTCAGATTCTGCATCTGTCAGATTTGTTTAAAAGTTAATCCTCCAAGAACAGTTCAGACACTCCACTCCCTCTCTAAATGTATCTGTTTCGTCACACCACTCCCACACAAACAAGTCCAGAAGTTGACATCGTTTCTATTTGGCCTCCACAAAGAGGCATTAGCTGAGCACAGAGCCCAAACTGACCTGCTGCTTAATGAGACTTCTTTAGCCAGTGGACAAAATACAGAACTCTTGATATCTGGCAGAAGATAAGGTGCATGTATGACAGAAACATACCTGTTAGAGGAAGCAGAACTGCAGTCACAACATTTTGATCTCACAAGTGTTGCTCTTTGCGTTGAACTAACTTCAGTCCTGACATTATATTTACTAGGCTTTAAAAAGCAAAATAGGATTTAATTTGAAATCAGAACATTTCAAGCATCTAAATATATGCATTGTGTAATTTGCTTGTGCACATACTATAGTTGCATACTGCTGAAAAGTGCCTCTGAAATTAAGATTTATATTCTTTTTTTCCTAGAAAAGTAGAAGGTGAACTTGAAGTCATTTGGGAATCCACATCCAAAGAAAACAGGAGAATGAGAGAACTCTTACATAAATCTCTGGGAAATAACAATATGTGGAATACTGTTACAGGTAATGATTCATACCTGGATGAAATTTCTCAGAAGGATCTTCTTTATGGACATGATTTTGGCTACTGTGATGTGAAACAATCACCTACTAAAAATGAAACTCAACAACAATCTTAGCAATAAGAATAAAGATAGCTTATGCATCTCACCAAAGATAGGATTATTACAGAAAGAACTTCGTGCCTGGATTTGACAACACTGAACAGTAGAACAGTTACCTTCTTCAAAATTAATGTATTTTTTAAGAGTCATTAATATGACAACAGCATATTCTCCAACTATAGTAATTATGAATGTAAATCTACATATTTATTTTTTTTTTTGAAGAAAAGGCTGTTCCTTACTCAGGCAAAATGTGGTACAGTTCCAAATTAACATAAAACAACTATCCAGTTAAAAAGCAAAACAGCTGATAAGCTTGGAGTTGTAACACAGGCAAAGCACGTACCTGGTGTTAGATTAACTGAACAGCAAAAAGAAAGCCTCTGTGTGGTAAATAATGTCTTTATTATACATCTTAATTAAAAGGCCAAATTTCAGGGAATTCCTTCAGTATCACCAAATAAACTATAGATGAAATACAACCAAAACTGAAGAAAAATCCAAACAACTTTGGTGTCTGTTCTCTGATCTTAATATCCTGAGTTGTGAGGATGTTCTTATATTGGGCTGCCTGCCCAAGATCTTGTTCTTTCAAGGACAGAAATATTTAACTGGAAAGCAGACAGGACACAAATAGCTTGATGGTGTGTGAAAGCGCAGCTGTCCACAAAGCAGAATTGTAGGACTCCAGCCATTAACACTTTTCCTAACACAGTTTTACCAAGGTTGATGAGATGCTGACAGAGAATGCAGTCTCCTCCTCCTGACTGAGCAGTGTGAATCGCACTTCAGATTCAGCTGCTTCGCAGGAAGACGCACTGACTTCTTCCAGAGCATCTTCTGTAGCAGTGCCAGCCCTTAAATTGTATGATAGATATTCATCTTCTTTTTCTTAAGAATTGTTTTTTCACAATACTGCACATCAATATTCAAGTAATTCAGTATTAAGTCATATTACTAAAGTTTTGGAATTCATACATAATTTTTTTGGATCAGCTTTTTGTTTGTTGCTTCATTCCCATAATAAAAACCCAAATGGAAGCAGAAAATGTTAACTATACTGAAATCTGTAACTATAGTGGTTGTATAAAACTAGAAATATTTAAGCATCACACTGACTTTGATAAAGGTAACAGAAAAAGCACAAAAAGTTAAATACTAAAAAGAATACATACTGTTACTGTGATGGCCCAGAAAATTTCCTGTGTTCTTGAGGCATTTTCTTTCATAGCAAAGTAAACCCATGAGAAATCAATACTGGGAATTTATCAATAATTTACAAAAAAATCCTTAAAAATTAGATGCATTTTTAATTTGTAAAACACGCTCCCCATACATACACAACATTGAGGTCAACTGCTTGTAAACATCACCCAAGGTGGATGAACTCTGGATGTGAACACCAAGCACTGCTAAGAAGCTTTAAGCACTTCTACAACTTCTCATTACGAATCAAAGGAAATGCAGTTACGTACTATTTGAAAACTGGTGTCATAAAAGTGAAAGATTATTTAGTGATAAAAAAGTTTATGCACACTGGATTCTCAAAGCTTTCCAAATACAGTCCCTTCTGTCACTGCTTAACCCATTTACCATGCAATACAATAGCGCCACTAGGGCATTATCTGCTGTCAGTGGAGATAGCACCTAGGCAGGCGTATATCCAACTGATCTGGCAGAAGTTTTGGTAATGCTTGGGAACAGCGATTGAAGTTGCCCAAAATAAACCTCATTCTTTTAATTACCAGGACTTTGTACAGTTTTTGTTAATATGTTTGCATGTGTTCAATAAAACTGTTTTTTTCTCTACCACTGGGAAATAAAGGTCCTTCAGTTTGTCCTTAGGTTAATACACCTATAAACACAGTTGCTAAGTTACATTTTATTACAACTTAGATTAGGTAAATAAACCCATCTAGAACAAGGAAAAAATGCAATGTAAAAACCAGAGACACTGAATAATAGGTAGGACAGGCTGAACTTCACTGTTCCAGCACAAGGGCTTTTTATTTCACATACTGAAAATATGTTGAACATACTTTTTTCACATATTACCACAGAACACAGGCATTTATCAAGCAGAAGCCTTGATTCAAGCCAGGTCACTAAAAGTAGTAACAGAATACTTTGGTTCCATTTGAAATCAGAAAGATGGGTTAGGTAAGAATTAAGTTACCACACGGAAAACTGAAAACTTTTGTTTCTTTATCAAACAGATGCTATCATAGAAACACAAGATCTGTCCTTCTGAAATTATCAGAAAACATTCCTCTTCATTTTTCATTAATTCCCATAATGATGCACCATCAATGTAACAAAATTTTTTACACCATGATAAAATAATCACAATTTGGCCGCCAGTGCTGAGAAGCATACACTATAACATACTTGACATTATGTTCGAGTCAAGTGAGTGACACAGAATACAAACAGTGCTTCTGAAACTTATTTTAATTTAGGAAAGGAGCATGAAGACTGACCAATTATAAATGAAGTGCTGGCAGGCAGATGAGTAAAGAGATGGATTCATCTCACAGTGGTGTAGAATACAGTGTAAGAATGCAGGATCAGCAGTTCGGAGAAATGGCAACCAGGAACTTCACATGATGTGACTGTACAACATAGAATTACACTCTTCTGTTTCAACTGTCAGATGTGACTAGCTTCCTTACCTTTTCCCTTTTACAGCCACATTAAAAACCCAATTAAAAAACGCTGTGCGACAGAAACCAGAATTAGTATTTGAAAGATCTGATAAAGAAGTTTATCTTAGCAAAAGGAATATTCCTCTTGGCCAAAAGCTAGTAGTCTAGTTGTTTCCATCTCTCACTTCTGAAGAGAAATCTGCAGCTGCCATTGCTATAACACCACCACAGCATCAACTGGGGCAGTTAAAAAGATACTTGTACAGTCCATCACTGCCAGGAATGTGTACTTATAAAAATGTAAATGATTGTCTGGAGTCCACTCTTCCTAAGCATGCACACCTTTGTTAACATTATCCTCCTTACCTAATTAATTTCTTTGAAACTGTATGGAAGTCAGGTCTCTGCAGCCCCTGGGCACTGGGGGAGGTACTGCCAGAATGTTCTCTCACAACGACCATAGTTAAAGCTGTGTCAGACTTGGAGTCCTGCTACCTTGTGCTTGAAGTGATTGTGACTTACCTTCTTTTTCCATTGTAGTCAACAGGAAGATAGGAAAGAGAGATGCTAGTCAGAAGCAAACAGGACAAGTCAGGATAAGATACGAACAATGAGCAATAAAAAGTAATTGCCCGGTTTGTGTTCTTCTCTTTAAAATAGTATCAGATTATATTAAGAGGGGATTATTTGCGGTCTGAACGCTGAAGGTGAAAGGAAGGGTACCACTTTCAACATAAGCATGGGTCTGTTCATCTTCACTGTTACAATCATTTTGCATACACAAAAGTGCATGTATTCTAAACAATCTTTTAGGCTTACTGGTTCTACTCCCCACTAGTCATGATTTTGGTCATCTTGTAATTCCTAGAAGAACTGTATATTGAACTGCTTTGGTGTTAAGATACCAAATTAAAAGGAGAACTGTTTTTGAGAACTTTGATGTAGACATACACTGTATACAATTGCAGGACTCTACTCAGAGGTTCTTACCAACCTGCTACCATATACATGAATCAGAGCCACAAACAGTGTTAGAAGTAGTAGGAATTCCATTGCTCTTTTCAGACTTAGCATACAAAGCTAGTCATAAATCATTACATGGTCTTTCAAACCAAAACCATCGTATTCCTCTACACTGAGCTTGTCTTTTCAACATAGTAAGTTTAGAAAAAGCAAACAACTTCCAGAGTACTGGTATAAAGTATGACATTGTGAAAAAGTACACAAAATGGGCAAGGGATATCACCTCAAGGCAGTAGCTGACCTCAGTATGATATTAATATCCTTGCCAATTTCTATTATGGTGGCAAGGGATGTTATGATTTTACTTACATAAGAAGCGCTCACTTTGTAGCAGAGTACCTTACATTCACTGGCTGCTGCTTTTATATTTACATTTGTCAGACACCACCTCACACATGGTAACAATTCTTCAGCTACCACCTGTAACAGACTGCTCAACTGTCCACATTCACCTTGCTTCAGCAGAGTAAGTGGTAAACAAACAAAAAAACCCAAACACTTTAAGGAAAATAAGTTACGCAAAAGAATAAAACCTGAACAGTTTAGTAACCTATAATTCTCTATACATTACAAAATTTAAAGATATTACCTCTTACTGTATTAGACATGATTGCAGAACCCTCCAGTTAACTACTAGAATCTGCTATCTCACTTTTTCTCCTCTGAGAGGAAGATGACTCCTCCCCACTATAATTTTTTTAAACTCCCCAATATTATCCAATAGTATAGGTTGACCAGTTTAATTGTTTCTACTTCTGCTACTATGAACAAAGAAGCAATTGTGTTAAATCATCTGACAACATTTACTGTCCATTCCTCTTTGGAAGGAGCTTTAGGGAAATACAAAGATACAGATTTTTAATTACCATGCAAAAACTAAGGAAGAAACAAAACTTGTAATCATTCTTCACTTTTCTGTTAACATCAAGGACAGAAATAATTACTTCGGTAACCTTTGAACCACGCCAAACTAAGGGATGAAGTTCATGGAAGAAAGCAGCATTGGGAAAAAGTGTGTAAGGCAAAAACTTCTGAATTGTAAAACAACTGTCTTACCCTCAAAATCTTGACACAAGCAGAGGTTGCAGAGCTTTTATCATACATGTTCATTCGATCTGTTTTCTAAATTCTAACTACCACCACATACTTTGTGGACATTCTATGGATACTGTAAACCTGTGAAAACTGAACTGCTCCAGCTTGCATGATTTGCATAGAAATCACTTTGTACATACCAAAGCACGTGCTGTGAATCCTGCTCAATGTTTAAATATGTGCTTTTTAAAAAGAGAACAAAACAGGAAAGAAACAAGAAAACCTACACTTTGAGATGTTTAATAACCAAGCAACCATGAGGAACTCTCATGATTCAAACAGTTACGTCTTATGAAACTCTTTTAGCATAGCACATTTGTTTCAGATTCTCCCCCATGCTGGGTGTAGTTTTAACACAACAACAACAAAAAAATCTAGAAGCATGGAAAAATATCCTTGGAAAGAAAACTTACACTAAATGTTTCTTGCTTCAGTTTTAAGTGCAAGAAATCTAGTCAGCACGAAACTGAGAAAGGATTATTACTTTCCTCTTTCTGACTGCAATTCCATTAACCATCCATTCAATGTACTCTCTAACCTAAATGAGCATCAATTTAAGATTTAGATGACAAGCATTCCAGAACAGGCATCAATTCCACTATTCCTGCAGATAGACCCAGAACAAACTGACCAAAAAACCCTTTTCCCATCCCGACAGTGACTCACTGCTTCTTTCTTCGTACATTTTTCCCAATTAGTTTTCATCTACTCTATTACAGAATTTTAAATATACTTTCTAGACTTTGCCGCTCCAATTTGTTGGTGAGAACATCATGAGGGACATAAATAAAAGCCTTATAAAATTGATATTCCTCCTCATCCATTTGGCTAATTAGTTTTAGAAATAAAACCAGATTTAGCTTGACCGATAAATTCATACTTACTACAGCTCATTCCTTCATAAGTGCAGTGCGAAGGCTGTTAATGCTAGGCACTGCAGTAATACAAAGAAACAAACAAAATACTCTTTCCTGTTTGCATGAGCAACTTTCATGCACCTTTAATGTGCTGAAATGAAGCATTAACTATCCTGTTCTGAGAAAATAATCACCTTGTAACCAGAAACAAAGACATCCAAGTCTGAACGTGCTGAAATTTCGCATCATTGAGTAAATGAGCTTGGTCAGTACACAAGCATAAAAGAAAATGTTACCTAAAAAGACTTTGTGTCTTCACATTGTCTAGTAGTTACTATACACATACACTACTACAAAGAAGTGATTCAATTGTGTATTGCACTACAAAAGCTTTACTCATGACAATTTGTTTTTGTTATGCACTGACATCAGCTACTATTTTACCTCAACCAGTGCTTGGACTGAGCATACTGATTTTAAGCGCTCTCCTTCCTTTTACAGTATCTTGCTGACTGTAAAATGAACTAATTAAGTACTGCTACAACCTCCTTTCACAAAATAAAAATGAGGCAAGTACTTCAATTCTTACCAAGAAACCAAGAAGACAATTCAGAATTTGTACACCTGTGGTCATATTAGTTGCATTACTTCATTTACAGACCATATTATGTTCATAACTACTAAACATACTTTATTTTAACTTGGAAAGGTGGTGGTTGTGTTTACATTTCAGAAACAAAACCCTGGAGAGTCTGGAGTAAACTCAAGCAACTCAGATGCATCTTCAAAATACTGTTAAAATAAGGTTTTCAGAGGTGAGCTGCAGAGATACTGGAAAGATTCTACTACTCAGACTCACTAAGAGAAGTATGCCTCATAACGTCCTGTGGTCTGCTGGTGATTCATTCTCTAGTTTATAGCCTATGACAACGTTATCTACAGAAGCTAATTTCAGATTCCCTGAAATGCTCATCATTAAGTTGAGGTCAAACAGCAGACACAGGTATTTCAATTTTTTTTTTCTTTTTGGAAAAACATCTCTAGATGTTTTTTCTTGTGTTGAAATTAATTCAGTGCATCTATACTCACTCTCTGAAGATCTACTGTAGTATTTTAAAGTTATTTAACATGCCAAATGTTTGGTTTTGATGAATTTAAACTCAGATTCAAGTACTGTAAATGTAAAAAAAAAAAACAAACTTGATTCCTAAACAACATACAGCACTTCTGACTTATTTGTAGTGGTTGTTAAGATATAGCCTAAATTTCGGCACAAAAACAGAAAATGATTATTATTTGAGAGATCTTTAAAGTCATATTTTGAAACTAATGAAGAATCATCATGTCAAAAAAGAACATCTCCATACTGAGATGATTAAGACCCTTCTAAATTATTTAAATAATTATACTCAAGTTTACTGAATCAGCAAAGACTTATTGTGGCTTATCTTCAGTTATATCTTTACTGTAAAATCTTTTGAGAACTCCACCTGCTCTGAAAGATGTTGTTTACCTCCTAATGTGAGGGTAAAAAAAAAAATGGAAAAATACAACAGATCGGGAAGACATTTTTATACAATCCCTTGCAGTGACTTGTCTGAATAACTACCGAGGTAGATCTACCATTAGCAAACCTGAAGACCTTTCCAACAGCTTTATTCCTTTCACTACTTTGTCACAAGGGCCCAAACAAATTACTCACCTAATCTTTCCTACTTACATAATGGTATGACAGTCAGTGGGCAGCTAAGGTCCACCATGGCACTCACTCCTCTTGCTCCACAGAACAGGGAGAGAAAATATAAAACAAGAACACTGATAGACTGAAATAAGGTGGAGTTTAATGAAAGGGGGAAAAATGCAAAGGCTGTGGCAGCAAAAAGCAGCAAAAGTTACTCTCTACTTCCTATCAGCGCAAGCGATGTTTAGCTACTACTTAGGAAGCAGGGCCTCAAAAAGCACAGCAGTTTCTCAGGAAGACAAACACTTGGCTAACAAGAGGCCCCCCAGCTGTTACTGCTGAGTAGAATGCCAAACAAGTATTGGATGTCCCTCTGGTCAGTTTCGGTTGGTTGTCCTGGCTGTGTCCTCACTGCACCTCCTGCCCACCCCAGCCTGCATGCTGTGCCAGCACTGCTCAGCACTAGCCAAAACACTGCTGTGATATCCAAGCTGTTCTAGCTACAAGTCAAAGCACAGCGCTGCATGGCCAGCCAGTACAACTGACTGGTACAAGATGCAAGGAACTTGCAATAATGTGTATGACCTACTTGACACAGCTATTCAGAAACACTGTTTTCTTACATTCCACTCAAAACATAGCTGGAATTACCCAGAAGAAAAATGAAATGCATTTAAGGTCAGCAGAAGTGAGATAACTTCATAGAGCACATCTGTTAACAGCAGGAGTCAAAGAAGAGGGAGTGCAAGTAAACAAAGCATTCCTCTGACACAAATGAAGTAACCTGTTAGGTAGCAAGGTTAGAATGGAAAGTATCCATTCTGAGATACCACTAAGCTACAAGTAAAATCTGCAAGTTAGAACAGTCATTACCATTTGTTCAAGAATTGCCAGTCCAAAGAATAATACGTGCATTACTGCAAGCAATAAATACCAACCCCAACAAACATTAACCTTTATTATTAGTGAGAATGATCATAAAAGCTAAATGTATATGCTGTCGTCTTGTTGTTTCCTGAATTAAAGTTGAAAATTACTTTTTATGATATAATTAGTAAGCAGTATCTGAAAAGGTTCAAACTAGACTGACAGGACCAGCCCACAGAGTGCTCCATTCTGCAGTCCCTTGGAATTTGAACTCCTTGATCTCTTCGTACATATACAGCTGAGAGGGAAGGAGTCTTCTCCCATGGCTGTAGAATGTAATTTCTCTTGTCCATGAAGAAAAAAAAACACAGTAGAATTCTTGAACTCAATGTTGTTTTTTAAGTGGCTCAGAAAAGCATTGCTGATAGAAGTCCAAGCCCTTTAACAGCTTTATACCATCTTAAGATTAACCCTTAAAATAAAACTAGATAACAAATAAGTATACTTCTCTATTTTTATAAGGAAACAGGCTAAATAAAATCAAACCACTGACAGAGATTAAACATGTCTACTCAACAAATGAGAACTTTCTAAATATATATTCAATGTTGACTCAATAAATTGGTTGCTTAGTGAAAAACTAACAGATTTTCAAGGTTGCCTGTATTATATCTCAAACAAAATAAAGGAGAGAGGTGTGATGCAGAAAAAATCTGAGAACATCATAGGGGGATGTAGAATGTCTATCTGCATGTAAAACTCAAAGCTTACTCACTCTCAATACACTGCATCTAAAAAAAAAATATGTGATTCCTTGTTAAGTAAGGTTTTTAAGACAACACACTCCATTATCATTCCACCAAAATTACCCAAGGATTTGTACATCTCCTTTTTTGTTGGTCTGGAAATTCCAGGCTGCAGATGACATGAAAGGTCTATTTACTTCACCTTCAGAGTAAAAAAAAGCTAGCCCCATGTATGATTCCCCTTCCCATCCCCAAAATATTTCTTCTTTTCACATGAGCTATTTCAGTAGTCTGTGTCATTTCCATAAAAACAAAGGAGCAGTAAGAAGATTACGTCTCTTAATCATCAAGCCTAGAGAACACAGAAATACATTATATAATATTCAATACAAAGCTAAGTATATGCAATTGATAGATGTAGAAACATCAGTACATCATGATTACCAAGAAAATTATTTTTTTTAAGTCCTTGTAAAAGGATGCAGAAAAAAAGAGTAAATTGTTGATATCTGGCTTTTCATATGCTTAAGGACTTTGGCTTTAATATTCTTTATTCTCTTTACCTGCTGGTAAAACAAACAAAAACAGCACACAACTTATCTGACTTGTTCAGATGGTAACTTCTGAACAAGTTGGTTAAGATGAAAGAGCTTTTTTTTTTTTTTTGAAGTTTAACCCTGCTTTTAATTCTTACCAAAATCAAAAGTAAAACTGATAGCTGCAAAAATGCAGCTACAGCTTTGGTTTCAGTACTGACATTATTTTGCAATCTCATCCTCATCAGTGACCTAGATGAAGGCATACAGTACATCCTCAGCAAGTTTGCTGATAATATGAAGCTGTGAGGAGTTGCTGACGTACCAGAAGGCTCTGCTGCCATTCAGTGAGACCTGGTCAGGCTGCAGAGTTCAGCAGAGAGAAACCAGCTGAGGTTCAGCCATGGCAAACACAGCATCCTACACCTAGGGAGGAATAACCATGTGCAGCAGTACAGTTTAGGAGCTGACCTGCTGGAGAGGAGCTTTGCAGAGAAGGGCCTGGGTGTCCTTGTACAATAGGTTGGCCAGGAGCCAGCAGTGTGCCCTTGCGGCCAAGAAGGCCAATGGTATCTTGGGGTATGTTCAAAAGAGCATGGCCAGCAAGGTGACGGAGGTGATCCTCACCTTCTACTCTGTCCTGGTGAGGCCACATCTGGAGTACTGTGTCCAGTTCTGGGCTCCTCTGTTTAAGAAAGGCAGAGAATTTCTAGAGAGAATCCAGTGAAAGGCCATGAAGATGACTGGGGCCTGAAGCAACTCCCTTATGAGGGAAGGCTGAAAGACCTGGGACCATTCAGCGTGGAGAAGATCAAGAGGCAATCTCAATGCTTATAAATACTTAAGACAGGAGTCAAGTGGAGGGGGCCCAGGTTCTTCTTTTCAGCAGTACCTAACAACAAGACAAGGGGCAATGGGCAAAAATTGGAACACAGTTCCATACAAACATGAGGGAAAATCTCTTCACTTTGAGGGTTACACAGCACTGGAACAGGCTGCCCAGAGAAGTTGTGGAGTCTCTTTCTCCGGAGATGCTCCAAAACGCACCAGGACTCCTTCCTGTGCAACCTTCTCTAGGAAACTTGCTTTAGCAAATGTGTTGGACTCTACCTCCAGAGCTTCCTTCCAATCCCTATAATTCAGTCTCAGAGAAAAATGGATGTGGCACAGTCTGGGTTGGCCATAACAAAACACGGTAGACAGAAACCAATATACAGATATTTCACATTTTCTTCAGTCTATTTTTTTTTATCACAGATTTACATTAACATTACAAAAGCCAGGAATTCCCGTTGGTCAAGACTGCATGCTTAAACAGAAGAATAAAAGGAAAAAAAAACGCTGTCAATGTGCCAGTATATGGTTGGGACAGAACAATAAAGTTCCCTTCTCTCATTCCATTTATCATGATTGGCCTTTGTGTTAGCAACATACAGACAACCTCAACTCTTCACTAGTTTTGATATTTAGGTCCAACAATATGGACTTATTTCCAGCCCTGAATTACTATTTTCTTGAGGCATTACCATAACAAGAAGTCTTAACAGATTTTAATGTGATTAATATATTTTAGTTTTTAACAGTAGATATTAAAAAAAGTCAGCTGATGTTTGATTTAATTAGGACTTACTGCTTGCATTACCAAAAATAATGATGTGAAAAACACGGGCTTTTTTTTTCTAGTATTTTACGGATGACTAGCAGGAATGAAAGAAGATACCTTGCCTCAGCACACACTGTATCAGCAGTGTTGTCCTGGAGATACAGTTGTACAGAAACTGAGACAGGTCTTCTTCCCCTAAAGCAAGATTTTTAAGCATTTACAAAAACGAAAAATTAACTGAAACTGCACACGAAAGGAACACAAGCTGCCCACTCAGCCATCTTCAGGTTAATGAAAAACAAATGAGAGATTTCTGCTTACACTTCTCCCATCTCCTCAAGATGGAAACAAGCAGTTTTTGTGGGATGCACTTAACATCTGGACAGATGTTTTTAAACACATCCACACTACAACAATTCAAGTTTATCTTTCCACAAAGTTTCTAAACCAGAAATAGCTTGACATGAAATTAAAATGCACTCAAATTATGATTTCCTTTCACTATATAATAAAATACTCTAGTACTGGACAAACGTCTAATAATTGGACAAACATTCTTAACAAATGGAAAAAAAACCTTTTTGTTTTTAAAGATAAACTAATTGGACTATTGGTTTACCTGTGGTTCCCATCTCATCAGCTACTTGGCTGAGAACAAGTTTAATTATTACCTTTTATAACCTCTGTACTTAAGCTGCTGTTGCTTCTGCGTATTCTGGTTTCGGACATGGACCTGTGTTGCTCTCTAACTGGCTGGTAAATCTAACGGGAGGAAACAGAAACACACTATACAGAGATCCCTGGAGCCTGAATTACACCAAGGAAATACAAATAAGGTAAGTGAAAGTATGAATTACTGGAAGATGACAACATATTCTAGACAAAAAACTTTGAAGAGAGAAGTTGGGGACAAAGCTGTAGTAGAATTCAGTGACCCAAGCCCTGCATTCTTTACATCTGGGCAGTTTTCTATTATAGCCTGAATCTTAAGTTGGATTATTTTGATTTTTAAAATTTTTTAATTCAAAACATAAACCATCTCTCTCTATAGCAGAAACATTTCTGAAGACCAGCAGTACCGAGATGGATGTTCCATCAATTTAAAATGCTACGGAAAAGCCAAGAATTACTGGATACTAGCTGAGTTGCCCAAACATGAAGCATACCCGAGTTATTGTCTGTTTAGCTACGAGACAATTGGCAATGTTCAGATTCTAACAACTACAGGTGGAGAGTCTAAGGAGAGAGGAGATTGACTGAATCAACTGTGGGAATCAAGACTTATCTATCTTAACTTCCATTTCCATCTCTACCTCAGGTTGGATTTTATTCCAATACTGTGTGAAACAAGCAAAATTCAAGAAAATAATACATTCACAAGTCTAAAATTAACTTTTTTTGAAGTCAAAATTGTTTGCAGTCTAATTCTAAACAGAATATAATATTCAGTAGAAGAAATTCACCCTAAGTCAACACAGAGAAGAACAGCAACACTTTCTGAAGCAAAGAGCTGCTCATTAGACAATTACAGGAAATGACACCTGGTCTAACATACTTGCATCTCCAAGAAAATAGGAAAAGGCCTAATTTAACAAAGATCAGAGATAATGTCTCCTAGATAAGAAAACAGGCTAGCTTCTAGGTGAAAGATTAAATCAGCCTGGACTCCTAGTTTCTCTCCTTTGAATGCCTCTATGCTGATTTTTTTTTCCCTCTGATTTATTTAGATATTTCAACAAGTAAATCAAATGGGTGAAGGAAGCTTGAGGAAAAGAAAAGAACAGGACAACAGAAAGGAGGATGGACAATCCATTCAGAGTCAGGAACCCAAAGCTACGAACCTACAAAAACAGGTAAATTCCAACACCCACTCCCTCAACACGTGCATGTGAAGGGCTGGCAGAGGGAGGCAGTAGGAAGGTACGTGTGACGATGCATAATCATATGAAAGTTGAAACTGCGCCTATCTGCAACAGCGTACTGGTGGTTGAATTACATTTTAGAAACTCAATAACTATTAGTTATATAGCTCGGACAGAAATCAAAGAAAGAATATATAATTTTCAAGTATTCAATTTTTTTTTTTTAAATATTTGATACTTCAAAATTGCTCAGCATAACATTACAAACTCTACTAATTCTTTCTAGATAAACTTCTCAGAGGCTGAATAGGGTTGGTTCAGCTCACTGCTTCTACAAATTTGTGTTTCCGTCTGTAAAACAGCTAATGGTACAGAAAGACAAATGGTAATTTTTCACCTCCAGAAAATGACAGATGCTTTTACAGAAAGGATATGCCACTTCTTTTACCTCAGACAAGACTCACAAAGGGAAGTGTAATCTGTATTTCAGCTTAAGCAACCTAGAAAACAATATTCTGTAGAGTTCCATTTAGATGCTAAGAACCTGGACTGGCAAAATACTGAAGGCTATTAGACTAGCTATAACTTAATGAGGAAAATTTAAGTTGCCCACGCCACTGACTATTTAGCCTGAAGTTTTATTAGATTCATCTAATATGCAGGTCACTACAAAGTCTGGAGAATGTAATCTTTTCATCACCTATCATTGTAAGGGTAATTTCTGTGCACAAAAATACCTGAAGCAAGGAGAGCAGAACAACTGCTTAAAGAAAAAGGACAGACTCCAAGAAAACACATCTTAGAAGCTAAGAAAATTCAGAATTCAAGTGTTCACCAAAATGTGACGTTTAAGTTAAAAAGAGAAAAGAGAATGCTCACTTAAAGTTAGTTCTGAGACTCACATAGTTCAAAGGATGGTTTATGAAAACAAATATGCAACCTGGCAAACTATAAATAACTGTGCTATTGGAAATGGCAGGAGTATGCCACAGGACATGTACGCATTTGGAGGAAAAGAAATTCCGTAGTTTACTAGTTAGTTGAAAGCTCATGTCAAAAGCTACTACAATGAATCACTGATGTCAATTATTATCATTGTATTAAATTGAGAAGTAGCTATTAGAAATTACTTCACCAAAATGTCTCCTTTTATTTCAAGGTGGGCCTGATTAGTGGAATCTGTATGATCGTTGGTACAATTATTGGCTCAGGTATCTTTGTTTCTCCAAAATCAGTACTTGCCAACGTTGGAGCTGTGGGTCCTTGTTTAACCATCTGGGCAGCCTGTGGAGTTCTGGCAACACTAGGTAAACGGAGTCAACACAAGAGTTTGAATTACTGCTTAAATCATTTAATTTACTATTCCGTGTCTGCATACAACTCATTTCACAAATTAGGTAATAGCACCTAGACCAAAATCAGTCATACTCTGAAGACTGCGATGAATATGTGTTGTTTATAAACAATAGATTAAGCTATTAAAACCGTAAAGAACATTATTAGTTCATTTTTGAAGCAAAATTTAGTTTTGCTCACTTTATCCACTAATTGTAAAAAAGAGAATACTTTCTATGTAAACCAAAGGCAAAATAATATGCAAAATTCACTAGCAGTGGCCTGGTATTCCTACTATTTTTCTACAGTTGTGTAAATCTAATTTTATCCTACAAAATTTAGTACCAAGTATCTCAGAATATTTCAGTTAGTAAAAGAAAAAGGAATTAATTGTGCTTTATATCAGGTAAAGAGCATAGAAATGATTATTTCTGAGTAAGATACCAGCTACCACAAAGAAACTAAAAGTGCCTCTGTACTTTCAAGCTATGTTTAGTAGACATTTTACTTCAAAACTGTGCAACAAGATCATCTTCTTCCCCACAGGTTTCTAAAAGGTATGTCAGCCTACCGCAGTTGTCATTTGATGTTAAGTATTGGCTCTTAAAGAAATCAGAACCTTCGTACTTTATCTACAAGTCATAGTAACGTACTGTATAACAATACAGTAAATTCCACATCGTTATTTTTTAGTATGTTTTTCCCCAAACTCACGCACTTCCTCACAATTAAAATCTAGTGTGCACTGTAAAATGTATGCAAACATTAAAGAATTAATGATACATTACATAGATCTACTTCTGTAATTGTGCTATCTATAAATAGCCCATAGTTTGAGACATGCATAAACCAAACAAAAAAATAACAAGTGTGTTTCTTGTTGTTCAGGTGCACTTTGTTTTGCTGAGCTTGGGACAATGATCACAAAATCAGGAGGAGAATACCCTTACCTTATGGAGGCCTTTGGCCCAATACCAGCATTTCTGTTTTCTTGGGCAAGCTTGCTCGTCATGAAACCCAGTTCTTTCGCTATCATATGTCTCAGTTTTGCAGAATACGCATCGGCTCCCTTTTATCCAGGTTGCAATCCACCTCCAGTAGTCATCAAGTGCCTTGCAGCAGCTGCCATTGGTAAGACTTTTTTATTATTATTATTATTTTTTAAGTGACAATTTCCATAACTGCAAAGCAATTTCTGTTTACACTCATCCATTTCAGCATAGTAAGAATTCAGCACATTAATCCTTATGAGGACAGCAGGAAGCAGTCCTTCACTGAAGGAACAGAACTTTGGAACAACATTTTAATTTGGACAAATATATTGATTTTTATTTATTTTTTCATGTATAATTTATTTTAATTTTGAACAATATAGTAATTATGGGAAGGACTCACTGACTCAATACACAAAATGGATAGGTGGTTTACTTCTAGCCTATGTTTATTTTATTCTTTAGCAAGAAAAATACAGCCGTAAAATGAACACTTATCTGCAGCAGAAAACGAATTAAAAACGTTAGGGGAGATATTTCTGTATTTATCACAATGCAGTGCAGTTACTATGTACATCATATTGTTGTTACTGTTATAGGTACATATGTAATTCAACCTTTTTCCTTACTACCTTAAATCATCCCATCATCTTATGTTAAAAATTGTACGAGCAATATATAGTTCAAGAGAAAAAAGCATTAAAGGGAATAAGGGAAAAAATGCTTAAGAAATCTACTTTCAGCTCTGACAAATTTCATGCAAGACATATGAATTTATTTCTTTTAGTGGTAATTACAATAGTGAATTCACTGAGTGTGAAGCTGGGAAGTTACCTCCAGAATTTTCTCACAGCTGCTAAAATGATAGTTGTGGCAATCATTGCTGTAACTGGAATTGTTCTCCTTGCACAAGGTAATGAAATATATGTTCACTTCCAACAATTATTTTAGTTTATGATGCAATATCTAAGAATTTCCTACTGACAAAAATGGCACAAAAATAAGGCTCTCTTTGTTCAGTGTTGATGTTCTGAAGTCTCTTCGAAACTACAGTACTTTCTTTTAGAGGAAGTGAAGTAACAAATTCAGTACTACCAATAAGTTCATAAAAATTCTATGAATTGATTTTTAACAAAGCGTTTCAAAAGATCCAACAGAAGTTGGAATATTTCTTCATCTAATGGTGATTAGCTGAATTAATTTTAACATTTGTCACCAATATTTGTCTTATTTCCAGGAAAAACCCAAAACTTTCAAGATTCTTTCAAGGACAGTAAGATTTCTGTTAGCTCTATCGGTTTGGCGTTCTATAATGGACTGTGGGCATACGACGGATGGTAAGGTATCTTTACCAGTGCTAATAGGTACAGCTTAACAGCCTTTAACTCTCTAACCCAGCAGAACTCAAAATATGTAAGTTAACATCTGAATTTTTATAAATAATCTCTTAATAAATTGTAGAAAAAGAACAGTAGCCTAGGTTAAAAAAAATCTTCAAGTTACTGTTTATTAGGGAAAAGTTTAACAGTAGATCCTGAAAGGGCTACTGCTTCCGTACTTAAGGTGCTTAGATACTGTAGTAACAAGGCAGATGTAAGAACAGCTAATTCAAAACAGATAATTCTGTTAGGCAAAACCTCTCTATAGGTTACTCCCAACGTTCATGTTTTGTGAAACATTCAATTAGTACAGGAGAACATAAATATTAGAAGTTTTAATTCATATATTTTTTTTTCAGCCTCAGTTGGAATTATCATAAAAACAATAAAGGTTCCTTCCCTGAGAAGCTTCCCATTGTACACCTCACCTGTATTATTATTATCTATTGTGTTAGTATAAAGAAAATATATTTGAAAATAATCACAAATATGGAAGGTTCTAGGTTTACATTCAAGTTCTATAAAAAGCATCCACATTCAATACTCAGAAGACTACTTTCCACTATTACTTCCATCAGAAAAAAACATTTACTGCAGGAATATAGATAACAACCTTCGCTACAGACCAGAAAATATACATTTCACTTCCTGAAACTAACAGGAATGTGAACTGTTTTGAGGCTCTGCTGGTACAAATCTAAGATCAAGACCTGATCCACTAATGCTATTCTTAAATGTTCATATTGTCAAGTTTTGCAAATAGATGAATATTTTTTAAAGGAATTAAGAATATAAATCTTTACTTACAGCAAAAGAAGTCAAATTCAGACCAAATGTCAGACCAAATTTAAAATGGATTATTCTTTCAGGTTCTCTTCCCAAGCTTGAGTCTCTCAACTTAGGCATGCATATTTGTTTCAGATATTTACCTAGACTTTTTTTTTCCAAGGGTGGGAGGGGCAGGGCACTGCTGCCTAAATCCTAAATAGTTACTTAAACCATCAGGGACTGAAATTTCAAAAGCTGCCTGGAAAACCGTAAATACGAATTCCTCATGTTTTCAGAAGCAGAAGAGTAAAAAAAAAAAAATCTGTTTCTCTTAAATAAGTCTACTAGTCTTTAACAAGTCCTTGCAATGGGTACATTCAACTAGCACTTTTATTTGAAAAAAAAAAAATAGATGTTGCAAAGCTTGAAGCTCAAAGGACATTTCTGGTTATTCCAGGACATTTTACCCAGGACCTAAGACAATCTCAATTCAAAATTATAAAGGCACTTCTGAAAATGCAGGATGCATAAAAACTTTAAGGAGGAAAAAGTTACGTGAGGCTAACAGTTGGATAAGAAACTCGAACACTTCTTTTTTAACCTGTAGTTTTACTATTGTTTTATTTTTAACTGGAAAGGCAAACAGTAACAGGAAGTAACATCTGACTGCTAGTAACATTGCATTAATGATTTTACTTCTAGGAATCAACTCAATTACATCACAGAAGAACTTAAGAATCCTTACAGGTAAAAAAACTACACACAAGTTGTATTTCTAGCAATAAAAATAAAACTCAATTTTTGTACAAGCAAGCATATATTTGGGCTGGACTTCAGAAGAAATGCTTACTCAAAATTCGAGTACTTGCAGAAGAAGGGCTATCGTATATTCTGGCTTTCATAAATGTGATTTTTTTTTTTTAATCCTGATTTCTGTTGCTCTACAGTAAAGGAACATAAACATACCTGAAGAATATCTGGGAAAAAAAGAGTCCAGTTTACTACAGTAACAATGCCAGTGATACAGCAATGCTAATGAAGTCTTACTTTTACATTCTTTAGAAACCTACCACTATCTATAATTATTGGAATCCCCTTGGTTACAGTTTGTTACGTTTTGATAAACATTTCCTATTTCACCGTAATGACTTCAACAGAACTCCTACAGTCCCAGGCAGTTGCTGTGGTAAGTCTCTTTATTTTACAAAAAAAGCATTTGAAGAAGGCCATGCGCATTACAGCTTCTTCAGCAGTAAAATGAATAAAAAGCAACCTGTAAATTTCAGATACAATTTATTTCTAAACTGTCAGCCTCACCTTGATCCCCCCCACCCCGTTATCTATTGCTTCTTAAAAATTTACACAATGACTTATTCAAACTGTCTCATCAGATCCCAAGAAAAAACTGCATGCACAAGTAATGCAGTCTTCGACGTAACATTCTGTAAAGGCTACAGCTCAGCAGCTGTTTTTTCCATAAGCACTAAAAAGTATATGGAAAAACAACATCTGACTGCTGCTTTGCCCTTGTCAGTGCTTCCAGCAGTTCCAAGAAACAAGTACTTGTGAAATGACAGTAGATTAGACCTTATCATTCTGGAGGTAGAAAACAGGCAACTACACTTCCTCATTATAGCTAATTTTATCTTAAGATTAAGAGAAATCATTTTCTCCGTTACTACAGGACATACTATTGCCAAAATTCATAGAAGATTATTCTTAAGATTTTAGAAATTTATATAAACACATCTGTCCCTTCAGTTCCTCTCACTACATTCTCCAGGGGGCATCTGTCTCCCAAACCACTGATCAGCATCTTGCAGCAATTTTTCACTGTTAGTTTTATGTAAAAACAAAGAGCACCTAATAAGAAGGCGGTGTAATACAATGAAGAGGTACATTAATGTAAAAATACTCAAAAATCACATGGAACTCTTTTAAAACATAATTTTCAGGCAATTTAGTTATCTTTGTTTTTCCTCCACCAAGAGGTATAGTACCTAACCCGGAATTTTATGCTGATAAAGAGTCACTTCTCTTTGGTGTACCACTCAGCTGACCACCTATGGTAAGCTAGCACCGAAGCCATCAGACTAAGAAAATCTCAACTGCTGCTGGGCAGTACAAAAGTGACACAGCAGCACAATAAGTGCAGTACACTGTGTGAACATGTCTCTGTATCTTTACAAGTAGCTTTCTTGCTCAATGCTGATGAGTACCCTGCTATTGGATAAAGCAGCTATGCTTTGATGTTAAGCTTGTGCAGAAGTGGAACTCTCTATGCTTGACTTAAAAAGTTAACCACCCTTTAAATACAAATCCAAAACCTACCTCCTAAGTTTTAATTTAAATTCTCTTACAGCAGGCCAATGTACCTACATTAGTCCCAATTCATCGTGTATTAACAACCAACAAAACATGGCAGAGACCTACTTCACAAACTTTGCAAGTTCGTCCTTCGCACATCTTCACTACTATCATTATTCTTTCCCTAAAGGTTGTGTGTGTGTGGTGCTCTGCACCAATTACATCTTTTGTTTTGCAGACATCCCCAAACCAAGTGTCTTAAACAGAACTGAATTTCAGTGTATTTTTCGTATCTGTCTGCCAGTGTTTCCTACACATGCTGCATCTCAAACACCAGGACAATAATATCCCACTCTTCTTTACAGAATCTTACATGAATTGAAGTTCTAATTTGGCTAAACACTCTTGAATAAGGAAGTATCAATAAAATATGGATGTTGTGTAAAATAGTCAATAAGTACAGAATCCATTTCTGAAGTGGCACCGACGCTTTAATATTTCAAAAAGCAGTTAAAATGACAAAAATGATTAATTTTAATCCCATATCCTAGACATGGGGAGACAGAGTCCTTTATCCAGCATCTTGGATAGTCCCTCTCTTTGTGGTCTTTTCTACAATTGGATCTGCCAATGGGGTGTGTTTTACTGCAGGCAGGTAAGCTCCCATTCTAAATACTTCAAAAAAAATATTTTTAACAAGTGAAAAAAATAATGTAATATTTGTATTTAACCTGAATAAATATATAGAGAAAATAATTAAGTACTTGCAAATCTGGCTACAGTATATTTTGCAAAAAGAAGCAGTAGCTATACAGGTTTGAAAAAATAAGATCTCCTCACTTCAAAGATACATCATTGTTCTTCTGGCTGAATTTAAAGCTAATCATTAAGCAAACAAAAAAAATTAAGAATTAAAACTGACTACAAAATTAACAGTCAAGATAAGAAATTGAAAAAGAAGCTGTTCCTTTTGATCTTGTTTGCTCAACATTTCTATTTACTATTTAAAAACATAACTATCTGAACACAATAGGACTGCAGAGACTTCTTGACAGAAGGCTGTTAAGATACTACTTTGATATGGAAAAAAATGAATAGTCTTAATTAAAGGCAAAGGCACTAAAATTGATTCCAAAACAATTCCAGTTAAATGAAATGTGAAAACTAACGACTCTGAAAATAGAATTAGTTTCAAGCTCTGTGCCTTAATATCAGTTACTTGCACTACTTCGATTTACTGCAATAATCCCTAAATACCATTGTATATTAAAGGAAATAGTGACCTACACTAGAGGAAGTTCTAGTCAAATGCAGCTGCACAATAAAAACAAATCTTAAAATGAATGGTGCTCTCCTCTTCCCCCTCTTTTTGGTAAAGTAAACCCACCTGAACTCTGTGTGCCATGCTAACAAGCTCGCCTTGCTTTTATTTTTTCAGACTTGTTTATGTAGCAGGTCGTGAAGGGCACATGCTAGAGGTGCTCTCTTACATTAGTGTTAAGCGCTTAACACCAGCACCTGCTATCATATTTTATGTAAGTATACACTCTAAGCACAGAAATTATGAAAAATGTTCGCCGGCACTTCCAAAATTTCTTACTAGCAGTCTTGACATGTCTTTGCATCTCTGTGGAATTATGATCTATATACGGCAACAGATGACAGGAAAATTACTAAAGAAGTATTAGGGAAAAAAAAGACTGTAAAAGAAGAACAACTTCTTAATTTCAACGTTTCCATTCAACATTTCCATTCCACAGATGAAGTTTCAAATCAAAACCTTAAGAATCCATAGTATGAAAGTTAAGTTAAAAAATATTGAAGTACTGGCATCAGGCAAATTCTTTATTTCACAGGATGCCTGTGAAATATTTCCTGCTCTATTTCCTCCTTGCAAGAATGCATTTATAACCTTCCATTTTAAAATAGTTCTCTATATTTAGTAAAAATATTTTAAAATAAAAGTAGACTATCTTATTTTTATACTTTACCTGTTTATGTAAAGGTTAAGCCAGATAAATCCGAAGTTTTATTGCTCTGTCCACTCCCAGTAAACCAATAATCAAAAAAACCCATATTTAATGTATTTTCTTCCTTTCGCAGACATAGACAGTCAACAACAAAATGTATCAGCACACACAATTTAAGTCTTTTGACTTAGAAGAACTAAAACTGCACACAAGAAGCTGCAATTCACATATACTCACATGTTTAAACAAAAGCATGCAAAAAAAAGGCTCTGAGTACTGTAAACTTACACTCACATACACGGACATAACTGTAGTTCAATCTTTTTTATAAAAGGCTATGCTAATGTTTGTTTTTGTTTCTAGGGGGCTATTACTATCATTTATATTATCCCTGGTGACATTAACACACTCATAAACTATTTTAGTTTTGCGGTCTGGATATTTTATGGTTTAAGTGTATTTGCACTTATTGTTATGAGATTTACAAGAAGGGAATTCAAGAGACCAATCAGGGTAAGTTCAGCATTCAGTATGGCTTTTCTTCCATTTCCATGAATAGCAAAATTAATTCTAGAAGTTTGGATACTTATACAACATCCTGAGGCAGAGGCCTCCGCCTCACGTGAAATCTAGCCATTTATTTGTGGTTCCTTCTTCAAGTTCCGCACTAGGACAAAGCTCAAAGAATGGAGAGGAGCCCAGGCAATGTTTATTTTCACTCATACAGACCACAGGTAGAAATTCTGTCTCAGATTTTCTGAGACAGGAAACTACAGTCAGCCGATACCAAGACAGGCTCAGAGTTCACTGTACTGGGTTAAGGTCCCAAATTCATTCCAATGTATGTGAATTATTACACTGCAATTTGCAATACAAAGATATTTGTTAACGATTTAAGACTTCCCCATCCATACTCTTGCTACTTCTTCAATTACCAGATCTAGTTCCAGAAATCTCATACAGCAATGAAAATCTGCCTCTCATATATGCAACTTCTGTAAGAATGATAGAACAACTGGCTAAGTATTTGTGTGATTTTTTTTTTTTTTTAACTTGCAGATACCTATCGTCATTCCAGTTATAGTGACATTAGTGTCCATTTTATTGGTACTGGCACCAATCATCACTGCACCTGAACTGGCCTATTTGTACTGTGTTTTATTTATACTAAGTGGACTTATATTTTATGTACTTTTTGTTCATTTTAAGTTCAAGTGGTCCCAGAAAATATCAAGTAAGTATACCTCAATCTCCAAATTCAACAGAACATCGCTAAGCTTTACGATAACTACTCCAACAGAACTCATTTTATGGTTCATCCCAACTAAATTATATAGTGGGGGAAACAGGGAGGGAGGCAATTTTCCAGACAGATAACATTAGTAAAGCTCACTGCGTGTCACTGAAGAGTATTTTATTCACTCCTGCAAAATAAAAGGATGTCCAACTTAAAGCAACGAAGAAACTTAGTTTGCAGAGCTATACATCGCTGTAGTAACACATAGAAACACTTTCTACATGAGTAGAACTACTTTAACCGTAAAGTTAGCTTTTCAGAAAGTTCCTCTAGTCATTAACTAGAGAACAGTAAATATTCTTACGCCACAGAACACTCAGCTATTGGCTCCAGTTATCAATTTTATCATGCTTACTAAGTACAACATCAGCATTAAGACCAATATTAATCACAGTGCTGCTGAGCGAACTGAAAGCTGCAGAAATTCAGTGTGATCATTTATAAAATGATTCTGCCTAATCTCAAAAGGAACTCTTTAAGAATCTCTCAGTGAAAATGTGATAGGCAGGAATTCTGGAAGGGAAAACTGGAACCAGTTACAGAAAATGGAATTAACAGTTCTGTAGACAAAAAAATTCCATGACGTGTTTCCCTCCCTGACCTGAGTTATCATGTATTACGTAACTACGCAATTTGAAACAGTTCACTCTATAAAGAGCAAGTTAAGAAATCCTAGAATATTTTAGCTTGTTCTTACTTCCCACCCCTTAAAGTTTGAGACATGAAAATACACACAACTTCAAAAGACATTTAACTAAGAAAAATGGCATGAATCTGAATATAAATACTTTTTTCCTGACAAAGCTTCTAATAATTAATTTCCTTCTCAGAGCCCATCACTATGTACCTTCAGATGCTTTTGGAAGTTGTTCCACCAGAGGAAGTTGCAGAATAAAATATTCTGTATGTGATAGAGTGTTTTTAAGTGCTACATCAGTTGAAGGAGATTCCATTTAGTTTGGGGCACGTTTAAGCTTTCTGCATTGGTATGTTCATACCAGTGTGCGGTATTTTTGCAATGCTACTTAGTACGTGAAGTACGTTAAATATAAGAATAAAAGACTTCTGAGACACATCAGTGTACAGCAGAGACTTTTTCACTGTTTGCTAATATATTAAGTTTGTCTTATTTTCTGCACTAATACCACTTAAAAAAAGAGGAACTTCTCAATTAAAATGATGGTAAAACTTACCAGTAGCTCTTGGTCAGAATCGCACTTTTCTTCCTGCTGAAAGAACAGACACGCATAGCAGCTCATTTACAGCAACACCTGCAACAAGCCACACAAAAACAGAAGAGACAAAACAGATAATCATCAGTTTCTCAGACCAAACACTGGTCATCAAAAAACTGAAGACTGAGGAAGTGAGAATCAAGTAAGAATGAAGAATGCATCTGAGAACAAAAGAAGAATGACTTTATTATTTTTTTTTTTTAAACACAAGTCATCCATTAAGGCTTAATTTCTCAGGTACATACATTTTCTCCCATGCCATTTAAGGTATAGGACACCAAGTAAATGCAACAGAAGCTACCCTCAGCATGAATAGGACTTGACTTTACAGGACTAACTTCACCACTCTAGAAACGCTCCCTTTGGTTGCTGACAAAAATAAAATTGAAAAAAACAGATACTACATTTATATATGTGACCATGCAGCTTTCAGTTTCTCTGATCAAGAAACCGATGTGGTTTTGGTTAATCTCCTTTACTTACTGCTATATTCCCTCACAGTAAATGGATAAAGAACTTTCTCAAGTAATTTGCCAATATTTTGAAGTGATTAATTTAAGAAAGACTGTTTGAAATACAGAAAGGTAAGTCCTCAACAACTTTTAAGTACGCTCATTTTAAATACATAACACAAGAATGTTAAACGAATGACTTAAGGTTAGAAGTTCGTACTAATGACAGCCTAGCAAATTCAACTAAGGAAGTTTTCCATTATACTGCAGCAACAAAGAAATGAATAAAAAAACCTTATGTTCCTAGGTATCTCACTTTGCATTTACCTACACGGATGAGCAATCCCAAAAGTACATATAGTGTGATGTTTGGAGGAGATTTTGTGGTTAGAGAATCATGAAAATCTCTATATGCAGCCAAGGCAAAACAAACAAAAAAGCTCAAAAATGACCAAGAAAAGCAACAGGTAGCAAAATAAAATTCTACTTCTGTCATTACACATGAAGCATATACTTTTCTAACACTGTGTTTTGTCCTAGTCACACTGTTACTACTGCCTCTCCCAACTGACAAAAATATGACTTCAAATGAAAGAACTATAAAGTTTAGAGAAAACCAAAAAGAAATAAATTACTTTTGTATAACAAATGACTCCACCTACTACCATTCTCAAAGCTAAAAAACATACCTGATTGGGGGTGGAAAGGGAAATGATGACAGAAGCCTCAAGTCTTATTTTACAAGAAAGTGGGAAAAGCAAGCCATTTGTTCCTGTTGCATCTTGAGGGTAGAGGATATCACGCAGGCAGAGCAGGGATGGCTTCAGAACACAGAAGGAAGTATTTAATACTACTGAGTTCCTTAGTACAGGAAAAACATTAGGAATTGACATAAGCTCAAAAAGCAGGAAGTTTAAGTCCAGAGAGAACCCTGTCCTCATGAAAATCCTGATCTCACGAAAATCCTGATCAAAAATTGCCAGAAGCCAAAATAACATTTCTGGAATTTTACGTTACTTTTTTACATGGTTCTTTATATACTGGCTCTTGGTATCTGCTAAGAATGTGGGGTTAAAGACAGCTTCTGCTTTCACTTCAAGCAGAGTGCCTCACTTTTCAAACAAATGTTACAGTTTACTATGTCTATTAAAGAACCACCTTATATTTAAACAGCAGACAAGTCAGAGAAGGAAAAAAATGCACAAAGAAGGAAAACCTCCCATCCCATCACTATTTTAATGCAATTATTTGACCTTCTCCTCTTCCCATTATAAAGCAGAGCAAGACCAAAATACATTTGCATTAGTTACTCTCCTTAAGTACATTTAAAACTATGCAGCTTTGCCAGTATCTATCCTGAACACGGGCAAAGGTTATAAGCTAAGCTCAACTGTAATCAGATTCCCAATAGTATTTTTTAAACGTTTGTTAACAGTTAAAAATGCAACAAAAATTTAAGTTTCTCAAAATAAATCTGTAAAGTTAAGTTTCTATCCTAAGCCATCATATAGTTCTACTGGAGAAACTAGCATGTTTTGAAGACCTACAAATGAAAAGAGATGTACCAGTGTCATGTATTATGAATAGCTATTACATTACTATTTCAATGAGAGATTTTTTTGTGTAAAATTGTAACTGTGAAAAACTACGTACTGAAATATTACATACGGAAGTGCAAAGCCTTTGGGAAAGGCAGACAAGGTTCTGCAGAGGAGACGAGAGTTTTAGATACGTGACAGGACATGAAATAAGGAAAAGAATTCAGGAAAAGTGAAAACATGAAATTGAAAATAAACACTGAATATTCTGTCACAGTACTCATTCCACTGATGTACAGAGTTAGCTATTACAGTTACCAAACAGAACTGTATTTTATAACAAGTCAAAGTATTTCCAGTCAAAGACAGATTGCCATCTGAATTTATTCACGCAGAACCGACAAATAAGCAATTACAAAGCTGATGCTGTACACATATAAAGTTGTGGCAGAAACAATTGACTTGTCATCAGAACTTGTGAAACTCCAAAAAATTATTAACTACTGCTACCATACCAAACTCAGAAGCTCTTTAATTCAATACATATATATATTTGCACATAATCATTAAAGCCAACAATTCTGAAGACATCGGAAAAATATGTATGAAGTTATCCTGTAGAGTGTTTCTTCAGATGCTTAGAAGTAAGGACTTTGCTTACCATCTTCCTCCCAAAATTAAAGACAATTCTGCAATCTATACATTTAGATCCATCAATTCTGGGAGTAATTCTCATGCAATAGATACTACTTTGCAACGTTATCCTTAACAGAAAGAAAAAAAAGATGCATCTCCCAATTACTCATCACTTTCTGTACTACTGTCTTCTGAAGAGTCAATCAGTTCTTCCGTTACTGCAGCAGTGCAATACAGCTTTTTAGTACCTAGAAGTAATTAACAAAGCATAATATTCATAAAGTAAGACAAACCAAGAGCATCAAAACAAATGGAATTAGTCCTTCTGGCTACAGACTAAACAAAAACTCTACAAGATACTGCACTAAAATGCTTTCTTTCTATGCTACTCCGATAGAAAACAAACACTGCCTGTGGTTTGCTAGCAGACACTTTCTCAGATGCTTTCAGAGTTGAACGAGAATTATGTATATGAAATAACTCAGTATTTTGAACAAAATGTAGGTAACAAATTAGGGTGCAAACCATTTCATGCATGATAAACACTTATTTGTTCATTCCTTACCAACTGGGAAAGGGCTTTTGTCTTCAAAATCTTCCCAATGTTCGAAGTCAAAAGACACGTGAGGATTCTGTTAACAAGAAATGCAGACTGAAATATCTGAACTTAAACACAGCTAGTATGTTGGGAACATTCAGTAATTCTCAAACTCATTTCCACTTCACCTTGTTCTTCAGTAACTTGCACCATGCTCCTTTTTTCTCTTTTCTGAGGACAATAATAGCCTCTTTATCCTTAATCTCACATGCAGACTTTTCTGTAAGTATACACTGATGCAACTCCATATCAGCCAAATAAAATTTGCCCCCTGAGCAAGCACTATATTATAAAAAAGAAATTAAAAAAATTAAATGCAAGCTAGTACCCGAACTTTGTGTTTATTAAACTTAAATTTCCTAAACCTACCTGAAAATCACCTTCTCCTTAGAGAATTCACATTTATAGTCAGCTATCCTTGCTATTTTAACCTTCACTGTAACAGCCTCTTCATTTTCAAACCACTGTATTTCTGGATAAAAACTATAATAAAGTGGAGTTAGTACAAAAACAGACAATAAGCTGCCTTAAGCACAGACAGGATTCTCTCATTAGGATGCCAACAAACAGCACCTGTACACCTACTCAAACCTTAACAGTCTGACTGAACAACAATTACGGGGAAGTATGTCAGTATGCCAGTCCAGTCTGCTACAAAAGCAATGCAATCTCAATCCTTGGAGCAGCACATCTATTAGTTCAAGACTGGAGGCACTCCATTAGCTGCAACAGCCAAAGGAATAAACCGTACTGCCTCATGTAAGGACAATATCATAGTCTAATCTTGAAATTAGAAATTAACATGTATTGTCCTATCTACAGAGGAATAAGGATAATAGATTCACAGAAAAAAATGACGTGGGCCACAATTTCCTGTTGCAGACATTTACGTTACTCTACTTATACATTTTTAAAGAATATTAACACAAAGGAAAAGACAAAGCTGATTCATCTCATGAAATACCAACGTGAAGAGGCAGAAGAGCTGGAGTTACAACTTAAAGCTCAAATAGGATAGTCCTTGGTTTAAAAATGCAAGCATGGTAACAAGATCACTGAATTTTTGTACCATTTCTGCTGATGCAGGGAAGAGTCTTCTGCTTCCTTAGTTTGAGTAACACCATCTAAAAATAAGAAATTCAGGAAGATGTTTTATACTTACCAATACAAATCAGGTATTTCCAGAATACCCTAGTAACACCATAAAAATAATTTGCTAGCAATCAGATTACTATTGTAAGCATAGCTTTGGCATTTATGTCAGGTGCTTCCAACTTGGAAACATTTCATATATTTAATACTTCAAATGAAATTTCAACTAGAAAATATTGTAAGTGATATTTATTAATATCTTTTCACTTTCCAGGTCATAATAAAGGTCTTTTCAGTCTTCCAGACATAAATGTTTCAGGGATTTGTTAAACAACTAAGAGTAATATTACTACCAATTGCAGCTTGAAACATGGTGTTACTGTCACTTTACCACACACCAGGTGGAAAAAGTGATCTACGATAAACATTCCAGGATCTTGCAATTTTTTTTTCCCCTCCATCCTCAACCCTCATCTCTCCAAACTGAGATTTCAACTGAAGTCAGATCATTCTCTGTCCTCTGCGGCTAACATCAAGCCACATGCTTTTAGTCCTCTACTGACTGAATACCAAGTCCTTGAACATTAGATTAAAAGAAAAAGCTGTCTTCTACCATCCTGCATCTAGGGAATAAAAATTAAATTTCCCAGTGAACAATGCTGTTATTCACCTCAGATTTTCCAACACATTTTAATTTCTTCCAATGCTATGGCCTTTGACCACATAATGTTGATCCTCTCCTTGGTAGTTATTTCCTGCTCAGGCATTCCGGAGCCAAAAAAATTCTGAGTATTTCAAAGACAGCGAATTCCCAAAATAGTAAGACAGCTATATTAACATGGCTTATCCACACAGTATCTGCAGACTGCTAACTAGGAGGTAGTTGTGACTTACTCTAAATATTAGCTATGTGGTACTGTTCTGTGTACTTAGAGAAATCTACATATGACTTTTCAGTTAACATGTAGGTGCTTAACTTGAGTGGAAGTCCTACAAGTTCTCAGTAAATTATGAGAATGCTTACCACACAGATGATTCCCCACAGCCATTTTAGAAGAATTACAGTTTTCAGAAGAATTTCCCTGTACGGACATGTTCTGCAGTTCAGACACATTCTCAGGACTAGCTGTATCCTCCTTTACACTTCTGAACACAGGAAAACATACTTTTAAAAATAAAAGGTTTAAAAACATTAAATATTCAAAGGATTCCTAATTAGAGTTGGAAATCCTATTCAAGTTTTTAATTTTAACATATATACAAAATAGCACAGAACTTCTAAAATGCATTTCTAGCGATCCATAAATCTCACCACAGGGTTAACGAAGTTCAGTAACACAGTAAGTGTTTATGCAGTAATCCAAGGTTGAATAACATCCAAAACTCTGATGGTAGCTTATTTCCTTTGAACAATAATAATAAAAAAATCTGTGTGTATATATGTGTGTGTCTCTCTCCCTCTCACGACAAACAGAACAAAAAGCAACTAAGCAAATTATGGTCTTAATTTTAGCTGGGATTTAATTGTTTTCTTCACTATCTGGTACGATGTTGTATTTTAGTTCTAGGACAAAAACAATCACACACCAATGTTTCCAGTTGCTGCTAAGCAGTGTTGTACAGAGCCAAGGCCATTCTCAAAGAGCCCAAGGAGCTGTGAGGGGAACAAAGTTCTGACAGCTGACTTGAACTGGCCAAAGGAATATTCCGTACAATGACACCATGCAGAAGGAGTTTTGAAGGGGGGAGGAGGGAGAGTTAATCCCTCCCTCTTCCATTGCTTGGGAAGGTAGCTTGGCATGGGTCATGGGCTGGTGAGCTTGTGCATCACTAATTATATACTTTTATACATACACACCCGTATTTATGATAATAATTATCTCTATATTATAGATATTATATCTATACTGTCTATTATTATACTCTACAACGAATAATGTACATATCCAGTTATTTTCCTAGTAAAACATTAGCTGAAAATAATTTGGAAACACTCACAAAGGCTCCAAATTCTTCATGTGACTTAATACCTTCACATGCTCATACAACTTCTGAAGCTGCGATATATGTTCTGGATTATCAGTTCCCAGACCCGTAGACAAAATCTCAGATCGCACGCTGTATTCATTGACACACACCTTCAAATCTGGAAGCCTGGTAACCCGGACCTTGAATTACAAAATGTACTAAATGAAAACTACAGCTCAGATTGCATCTCTCCAACTCTAAGCTTATTCTTTAGCTAAAAACTGTAGACATATTTACCATATGAATACTCAGAAACGAAGGGGCATAACGTTTGTTTTCAAAATATCAGATTATTTTTAATTACAGTAATTGCTCAAATAACCAATAGCTAGTCTCATCTAAAAGAACCAATCTGGTAATTAAGTTGAATAATTCTAGAACCGATTCCAGAAATTACAACCAAAATATACACCATATAGTTACAACTACTTCTCTGGGTCCCTCAGTTTAAGGAGGGGAACAAAAAAAAAAGCTAGAAATCAAGAGGAAAAGTTGAGATGTCATACCAGAAAGGAAGTACAGAAGAAAATTATTCAGAAATATTTTCTCTTTCCATTTGATTTTTCAGTTAATTGAATGGACAGGAAAATAAAGCACAACACATTTCAAAGTGAGAAATAGCCTAGTGTACTCTTGAGCAGAACCAAAACAACCAAAAAAAAAACCAAACACATCACGATCCTGACATACGAGGAGGCCCTTCTGATCAACTTCTTCTCAATGTACAAGAAGATTCTGCAACTTCTGAGCTCTGTTTGATAGCAATTCTTCATAGAACTTCCAGCTCTTAAAACTATTTTTGACACAGACAACACGAGTTTGTTTACACCATTAGTAAAGGCATAAAAAACACCTGATTTTTCTGATTTTTTTTTTTTTTGGCTCACTATCACCTTCCAGTCAGTACTTCCAGCACAGATTCTTGCTCCGGTCCAGTCCAGCAATTCTTATGGACCAGGAAATTGACAGAAAAATACAAACATGGCACTAATCTCAACATGCTACCTTCAGGAAAATTAAAAAGTCAGTTTGACAGAAACAATAACTTCATCACATCTGATTACTGAAATGACACAGCATAACAAAAACAAAAGCCTTAATATCTTAAATGTCAGAACTGCAGTCTTTATATCCAATTGATTGTTAAGGGATTGCTTCTGGATGGTGACAAAAATTCCATTTCATAAATTCCATTTACGAAAAATGCATACAACTCTGTCTACTTGTTTTCCACAAGACCAAGAAATCATCCAGATGTTAGCAGAAGTGTAAAAAAACCAAAAAACCTCACAGAAAAAAGAGCTCTCATTCTTCCTATCCTAATGAAAAAATTTAATGGAAAAAAACATTTAAAGGCTTTTTCTAAACTGCAGGAAAAAAACCAACAAACTGGCTACAGGGCTGCAAGAAAAGAAAAAAAGTAATTTAAAAAGATCATCATATCTGAAAGTTATCAGCAACTATATCACTGAATAAAAAACAACAAAATCATAATAGAACTAGTTACACAATGATCAGTCATTCTCAGCGTGAACAAGTGGCACCTTCCTTTTTGTCCCACTCCAAGCTGGTACAAGAATCAGAAGAGACAGTAAAGGATTAGAAATATAATCGGAATAAACTAAGCCTAGTGCAAGAGGTCTTAGATACTTGGAAGCAATCTCAGAGTATATCCACCTGGACTAGATATCCAGATGGCTTCTTAGTACATCCAGTGATAGGCTGTACACAGCCTTCCAGTATTTCAGTCCTCAGTGACACACAAATAACACCAATTAAAATCAAAATAGGAATCAACAGAAGGACAGATATGAATGAATGTTCTTGTTATAAAGGAGCATTGTTAGAAACTTGTAACTCAACAATACTATACGCACCATCGGGTCAATCCAAACCGTGTTTCCTAAAGTAAGTACCACTTTTGCTTCATGTGGCTTTCTTTCAATTTTCTGATGGATATAATGAGTTACCTAGGGAAAACAAAACAGTGTCTTTGAAACGTACAGCAACATAAATTGGCACTGACATAAATTCAATTATTTTCAATTATAATGAAAATCTCGAGCTTAACAATGATAATAGTAATCACTAAATAAAAACTGTATTTTGAGTAAACTAATGAAACACTAAAACCACCATCAATTGTGTTTGCATATCATCCTGTCAGCAGAAGAATATGCAAACAGGTCTATTTAGAGGCTGCTCCTCTCCCTACATATTTAACAGTAGCAATAACTTGTTCTGGAAGAAGTCATTTAAATCATATGATAAATTCCACAATTTCACTATTTTTCTTAGTCTACAAAATAGTAAAGTTAGCTTCTTAGAATCAAGCCCACTATCAGTTATTCATTGATAACACTAATAAACAATGAAATGGATATCTAAAATTCACAGTTCATAACTGTTCTCTTACAGAAAATAAACACACACAAATTAAAGAACTTGAGGAAAACACTATGAAAGAAATCACTGACTATTACCCTTGGGTTCCATTCACTGTCATTATCAATGGGTTTAACTCTACAAACTATAAATTCCATAGCCTGAGGTGGCAGATGCTGAAATCTTGCAGGTAAGTGAAGAAGCTGAGAGCTCTGAACTTGTCTAGTTCTGCCTTCATCTATGTATTTAATTTCCATGTCCAAGAATAAATCTTCTTTCGAAGAAGTCTCTACCACCTGAACCCTTCACAGAGTGGAAGAAAACAATATTTATATAATCGGTTTTAAGAAGTTTTCATCTCCTTGTTACAAAAAGTAGAAAATTCACAGTAAAGTATCGAACTCTGGTTGTGGGTATGTTTGTATTTTTCATCTGGCAAATCAAGCATTATGTGTTTTTTTCATTTCTTTGTTTTAAAGACTGATTTGAACACAGCAGTCATTTCTTGCTGGTTTTGGAACATGGTGTGGTGGTGGGTGTTTTTTTAAATTAAGCATTATACATATTAAATAAATGTTCAAAGTATACATGAATAAATGAAAAAACATTCTCACCTGTGAAAGACCGTTTCCTCACAGAATCCATACAAAGCTAGCTTCTCTACCTTTTGAACAGCAACTCTATTACTAGCCTCCTTAAAATACCCATTCATTTCTTCAGCAAGAATGGCATATTGATCCTTTTGTTTATCTACTATACGACCAAAGTAGTTCGTTGCATTTACAATGTGGAGAGGCAGTACCTGAAAGCAAAAAATAAGCTGAGGGGCAGGGACAGAAGGATGATTATTTCTGAAATGAACAAGATGTGTATACAGATATACAGGAATAAACAAAACATAAACCCTCTTCCCATAGAAAGCTAGGATAAACACTCATCAACAACACAGGAGAAAATCAGACGCCAAGTCTGAATTACCTGCAAAACAATTTCAGTTCAAACTAAGAATATAGAGAAAATCTGGCATACTTTATGCTGCAACCCCTTCAACAGACAGATGACAAAAGCTAAAACAAAAAATATTCTAGAAACACAATATACGTATTACAAAAGTATAATGTAATTTGAAAAAAAATAAGTAAAATAGCTGCTTCAGCATAGAAGACCTGCCTTCTTAGTACCCAAGACCAAGAAAAATAAAAACAACTTACTGTCACATATCCAGATGTTTGTATAGTTTTATCTGGCATATTCTGGAGCATGTCTATTTGTAAATCAATCTGATGACGGTCTGGACACACTGCTCTATTCCTACATAATAAAAAAACATGAGCAAAATCTGATCTGAACAGACGTATCCAACAGCATAGTTTATGAAGAAAGTAGATGCAGTCATTATTCAGAGCATACACTTGCGCAAGAAGGAATAATGAACTTCAGGAAAACTTAGTATGTTCTTACTTGCAAGTCCCAAACATTTTAAGATAGGTGCACAACGGCCTTGCAAACTTCTTTTTTTCTTCAGCTTCTAACACCTTGGCCAGAAAACCACTCAGTTCTGGTGGAATGTGAGCTTCAGCACGCTCCAAATAGTGCAGGATCCCAACAGTATGGCACTCACTGTTTTCTGTTAGCATTATGACTGACCTTGCCTGTCGATGGTCCCGATCAGATGAATCCTAAAAACATGTATTCTTCAGCTTTTATTTATCCCCTATTTAATTATCTCATGTTAATATTAATTTGTTGAAATTCACTCAAACCTTTATCACATTATGGAAGTTGTCAGACATGTTGTATAGACGTTGACCAAAGATTGTTGGAGAAGAAGGAAAACTGAAATGTATCACACAAGATGCATCTGTAATTTCCAAGAACTGCATGCAGTCATCTGTAAGAACTGAACACATGGTTTATACGTAAGATAACTGGCATATCTGAGGCATGTGAAGCAGTACATCACATTTGCAATGGCTACTTTCTCCTCCTCATCCACTGACTTAAACAAAGGTAAGGTCTTCTCCCTATACAGATTCATAAGATACTTAATTTTTTCAATAAACACATTTCTGAAGTATATGGAACACGATATCACATCACCTCTAGTTCAATTCTGCATCTTGTAACAGTATCAATGAGGAAATAGCATAGGCCACAGACAAATATTTCAGTAGAGTAAGACTGAAAACGTTTCTAGTAATGCAGAAATGCTAACATCTTTGTTTAAATCTATGGATCGGATATAATTAAGTCAACCTTCTTGCTCTGACATATAAAAAGGAGAAAATTACATTTAAGACTAGGTAAGAGTCTTTGCTATTGCAAGCAACTCAAAAAATAAAAACTCTCCCAGAGCATAAGGGAAACAATTATGCTATGACTTCAGAGATTATAAATTTCAAACTGAAAATATCCTCTGCCTTAGCAAATGATCACAAAACCTTGAAAGTTCTCTGAAAGTGCTAGTGGTTCTCATATAGAGAAAAAATATATTAGAATAGATGTAGCACTAACAAATAGATAACTGAAAGTAATTTGTACAGAACTGACCTTGCAAAGTGAAGAGAATCTAATATAATTATTTAATGTAGAACGTAAGTCACCATGGAGAAATAAACAGACAACTAGAAAACAAGAAGATACTCACCTAACACAACATGACTGCCATTGCTATAGCTTTTTGTCCAATGCTCTAAGAAACACTTGAAATTGAACTCCATTTCTTTATGTATTTTGAAGGCAAATATTGAGTTGCTCTTCAGTGCCTGATGACAAAATAGAAATGTTATGTTCTTCCAATACAGTAATAACTGCTCTAAGAAACCCTAATAATTTATCTTAGTATCTGGCATTCCCTTGCTAATATAAAGAACTAAGGGCAAATGGAGAAAATAGTGAAGTTCTTAGATTGTTTACATAAAAAATACTGAAGATGAAGGTTACTGATATCCTGCACAAAGCAAAAACTATTAAAGTTGGCAACTGTATGGAATTAATACTTAAGTTTTTTTGTATGTCATTTAAGATATGCAAAGTTGGTATATATAAAGATTTTATATAAAAGATTACTAAAATCTTTCTCTAAAAACAAACACTTCTGTGTTAGCACTGACAAATACAACTTTTTCCCCTTTTTCTTTTAAGTGGTGGTATTTCTAAAGGGAGTGGTTCTGATACACTTGAAGAAATTTAACCCTCAGACATTCAAAGAAACATGCTACAGTCACAAGGCAAACTTGTTACTGTTAACACTCTTCAAATACAGAGTAACCACACAGTAAGAATCCTTTAAAGGGCACAAGATCTACTCCTGCTTCCAGAAGAGAATATAATTCTGTGTTTCAGGGTTGACATACGTATTCCTATAAGGTAAGAACAGTCTAGGCATACACCCTTTTGCTGTCCCCACCCTTGAAATTACAGCTAAAGGCTTTCATTCTAATATCTTCATAGCCTGTCTCTTCCACTAATCTCCATCATCCTGTCCAGCACTGCTTCATAACACTTGTTTCCCAGTAAAATCAGACAGAACTACTCTCTTACTTCATACTGTTTGAGCAGCAAAGAGACAAAGTATAGAAGGTATCTTTAGTTTTCTATTGCTATCCATTGCCACGTTATTTGAAGAAAGAAAAATGCAAGAAAATTCCTCCTTAGTCTCCACCTCTGCAATGCCAAGTACACAACTGTAGAACAAAAGGTTTAAATCCGTAACATGTTTTGCATAAGTAGTTTTGAAGCAGTTTTCTGCCAGTTTTTAAACACACAGCAACAAAAAGCATTACTTCAACTCAGAGTCTTCTGCAATTTCCATAATTCCACAGTAAAAAGCAACACATCTAACTTCTTAGCATTGTGGCTTAAGTTTTCTTCCCCTTCAACCACTCTTGTAAACAATTACATTAAGTCATTAAAATTAAATGACAGAACTTCTACCAAGAAAAAAAAGCCAGCTAGATTCATCTGAACCAAGAGACAGGTCAGTTAGAAACTTAGTAAAGAACGAATTCATTCTCTGTAGTACATCCCTGGCAGTTATACTTCATCCCAGTCAGCAGAAAGGCAGGACTCAAGGTATTTTTGAGCAGAAATAATTAACTTATAATTCTCCAAGGGCTCCCCCAAAAGTAACACCTCCTATTTTATTATGCTGGCCCACAATGTCAGAGGTAGATGCTGGTCATATGGCAGTAGAATGTGGACCTCCCCACTTCCATTCTGTCCCACGGCATCAATACGTTACAGACAGCAGCAGAGGGGCAGTTTGACAAGATGGCACCTGGCATGGAAGCACAAATGAAGCAAAGGTGTGGAACTTGATTCCCTCACACAGAAAAACTCGCACCCATTGATGCTCATCAGTGCTTGCTGAACGCTTATGGAGACCAAACAGTGGACATCAGCACAGTGAGGAGGTGGGTAGTGCTTTTCAGCAATGGTGACAGTGGGTCACCTCTCCTGCAGCAGATTTTCACAAGCACAGCATGCAGGCTGATCATCGCTGGCAGAAATATACGGCTGATGGCGGCGACTACGTTGAAAAATAGTGTTTTGTGGCTGAGAATTTGCTCTCTGTGTTGTTATACACTTTCTATCTGTTGTAGTTTCCACGGAAATAAATAGGAAGGATTACTTTCACAGCAACCTACATACAGAAGCTAAGTATTTAAACTTGATGTATCTTAACAATTAAAGAAGGCTGCACTTATACATAAATTTAGGTACTTTGTTGTTACCTTATGTACTGTTTCTACTTCATCTACGGAATTTGTGAAAACCAGCACCTTCTGAAGATTATTAGGGGTGAAATCCAATATTTTGAGTAACACAGCAGTTCTCTCACTGCTCACACAATACTGCACAACCTAGAAATTGATATAAAATAGATGCCTGAAAATTAATACAATCTATACATATTTTACTACATTTTTCCTTTGAATGAGTACTGTGCATTCTTATATAATATGGCCTAAATCACGATAGTAAAGGTAAATGGTTGCTCTTAAATTTAAGAGAAAATACAATTCTCACAGAGATAAACTTCCAACAGCTTCCAGAAGAATATATTCACATCAGAATTAAAATCCTGTATTTAAGCATTTGAAAAAATGCTCCATTAAAATTACAGCTATGATTTTTCACTCATTCAGTTTTAAATAATTTTTCAATTGAACTTTGGCATTTTCAAGTACCACTAAAAAAAAAATCTTAATTTTTTAAGATTTTTAATTAAGACCTAAACAATCCAAAAAGCATGCTGCACTCCTGGCAATACTTCTATTAAATAAAGCATCAAAATACTGACAGTTTCATTTCTGCTTAACCATTTATTAGACTTCTCACAGGAAGGGATGTGTTCTTTAATTTCAGACTTAGAATACCTAATGTTTCAAGTTTCTCAAAACTTTCAATTCTAAACTATTTTTAGCAGCAGAATTCAGGCTGTACTTAAAACCTTTTATATTATTATTCTTAAAGGCTCCACTGGATTTACCAGCAATTAAATTAACAAGCACCTCTAAGAGCTCTCAATATCTTAAGATTTAAAAAAAAGTAAGTTTTTCGCTGCATGGCATACCACAGTGAAAGTGTTTTTTTAGTAGCTGTATTTTAGGAAAAATTGCCTTGTAGTTCTGCCACTCACAATCAACCAGTACAAGATCTTCCCAATTTTTTTTGTCACAAACTATACGGTTTGCAATTACATAAAATTCAGACTCATTTGCATTACAGTGGACAGCTGAGGGAATATCTTCACCTCAGTGCTAGAAAGAAACTTAAATCACATTCAGCTAATGCAGAGATTATTTTGTGTGTGTTTCTCAAGAACCACCTCAGTTCATGTGGGAGGTACACCTGAGCAACCCAAATCACAATTCCAGCACTACCCAGTCAAAACAAACAAAAAACCAGGCAGCTATGTATACTGAACTTGATCATTATAAACAACAGAATATATTAGTTAACAAATAATGACATCATCTCCAAGTTTTTACCTGTTGCACATTTCCATAAATGGAAGCTTCTTCCAAAGCTGTTATCACAATGTAAGGATCATTCATGAACTCCTTTATTAAGCTTCCTATATGCTTATTCCACTGAGTTCCAACAGCAATAATTTGATGTGGCGAATACTTCCATTCCTCAGTAATGAGGTTTTTCTTGTAGTAATCTAATATAATAAAAACCTGTAAAACAAAAAAAATTTACAATCTTATTCCATCCCGAGTCTGTAAAAGCAGCAGAATACTCTGTTCTTCCTGACACAAAAACTCCACACCACCAAACCAACAAAACTCAAGTTTTATATCCCGAAACAAAGTTTGTGGTTTGCGCACTTTCACCCTATTATTTGAACACCTTCAGAAGCAAGAAGAAAGTGAGAAGAGAACATGAAGAAATTGCGTGCACATGCATACAAACAAACCTACACCCTCTCTCAAACTGATGGCATTAATTGATCACGGATAATACCTCTAAGAACCAAAGAAGCTAAGTCATTTACAAAAAATTCTACTAGAAAATAGAAGAATAATCCAATGTTGCAGGTCAACAGGACCTTGATAAAAAAATCACCTTAAGACAGGAACTGTTATTCGAAGGCTAGGAAGATGCATATACAACCTAATCAGCTGGTAACTTAATGCTATTCCTCTTCCAGGATTCTGAGAACACTGGGATCAGCTTCTCCTTGCCTACAGTGACAGCAAGGCCCAGGAGAAGTCATTTTGATTACTTCTGACTGTAGTCATTCACTTCCGCCTCGCTTTACAAAAACTAAGGAGCTTACCTTAACTAAGGAGGAGAGTGCTCTTGAACTACAACTGTTCATGACATCTGATAGAAACATTATGACAACTGATAAGAAGGAAAACAAAGTTCCTTACAGATAGATAATGCAAATCTTGAAAGGAGATTAAAGATTCCTACAATGAAGGTACTGCTACCAAACTGAAAACAATCCAAACGTTTCCGAGTCCACTCAGAGCAAGTGAAGAAAGCATAATGGTGCAGTGGCAAGAAGCAAGACAAGACAGATTTCTAAATAATAATTAAAAAACCCAACCAGAAAATAAAATGAAAACCAAAGGAAGTTAGATTAATAGATGTAATGCTATAATGCGATGGAAAACACAGCAATGATAGCAGGGTAGCAAATTCTCAGGCTGCAGCAAGCAAGGATAAGCCCAAATGCAGCAGCTGCGGACACAAAGTAAAGAAGGCCTCAGGTAGGCAGGGATCTCCAGTGAGATACCCTTACCTCCACTGCCAACCCTTAAATGAGGGCTGGGAAGGGGTGGATCCTGGCCCTACACCTTCCAGAGCTCCCCTGGGTTGGCCCTAATCACTGGTTCAGACCATGACTTAGCATTTCTACTACAACAGACTATAAGACTATAAATATATTTTTCCAGTGTTTCAGTCTACCAGAAATACATATACAATTCTATTTTTCTTTTTAATTCCTTCATCTTTTCAAAACTCTGCCAATGGGGTAGAAGAAAGCTGGCATCTGCATTGCCATCCACTATCTTCAACACTGCGAGGGGCACTAGAACTGAAAGGCATTTTACCATCAGAATGCACAACCCATTTACCTCTTCAGCAGCTTCAGAGAACAGTACTTCAATTTCATCCAAAATAAGATGGCAGAGTCTACAAAACAATAAAAGGTGATATTCATACAATCTCAGGAGGCTATATGGTGTAGTCACAATTATTTCACCTACAAGTTAGAGGAAAAAGCTGTTAGTATTTTTAATTTGTAACTTCAAAGAATACAAGTAAAAACATTGAAGGGCACAACAAGACCACTAGACAATCTCTTAAGGTACCCTTCTCTAACCTGTATGATTCTACATATACTCAGGGACAATAAGATAATGAAACATTTCTGTAATGGGGCAGTTAAGATGTCCACTCTTATATGTCAAACCTCAAGTAATGTAAAGAAAATCTATTTCTGCTCCTTAATACTAAGTGCCAGGAAGTTACAGAATTTTAGAAAATGTGAGAAGCCTGAACATAACAAGTTAATGAAGTAGGATGCCATTTCATTTTCCAATAAGGTAACAGACTTCAGGAAAAGAAAACTTCAGAAGCAGACATGCAGAATTTAAATGTTTAACTACTTACAAGAGCAGCCTCCCCATTAGAAAATAAAAAAAAAGGTATCAAACACACATTGTAACTTAAACACACAACCCTGATGCGTGTAAACATACAAACAGGTTTTAAGGCATCTTAATCCAGGCACTTAAACTTAATAAGGGGTGTAAAAACAGATGCTCGGGTATCTACAAAAAGCTATTACAAATTTAGTTTTAAAACAATCATGGCCATGATCAGTCCTAATATGGTATAATCTTCATGAAATCCCTACTGCTAACCTGGCGAAAATGTAATTATTAAGGAGTTCATTAAAAAAAAAAAAAGACATGGAGGTTGTAAAACAACCTTAATACAATTTACTGTTAAATAGTACCACTGAACTTCACACATATCGCTATGGAGTTACAGCATTAAAGAGACAGTATCATCAATTTATAAATAAGTAACTTAATTATTAATTACTTCTTTCACAATTTCCTGACATTAAGACAGCCCACATTGTTTCCAAGCATAATTAAGAAAATAAAAAAGCACTCTTACATCCTTGGATTTTCACTGCTTCAGCTTCTTCTTTTTTCTTCCCAAGTAATATCAACACTGGATGAAGCAGTCTGGAGCATCTGCTGTATTTTTTCAGTAACTCAAAAACAATCTGTGCCTTCCTCCAGCCAGGACATAAAATAAGCACCAGCGGCTACATGCGTACACACACAATTTACATCGTATTACTTACAACCCTCAACTTTTATCTAGAGCTGTACTATTCCAACATTTAGGGCAAAGATAAAGCCTGAAAAACATGCCTTTAAGAGTTTCCAAGACTAGACTTTTAGTACTGCATCATCTAATAAACGCAGATGTTACAGATCCAAGGAATCATTTGCCAGGTTACCTTGAGACAAGAAGGACGCATGCAGTAACTAGCATAAAAAGTCTCAAAATTTAATAGCAGCCTCATCCGATCTTACTCAGGCTGCACTACATCATCTCCACAGAAGACCCTTACAACTTCAATAGTTCTATGCTTCTGTGATCTAATACAAGTTAGAGAACAATTTTCATTATTTCAAACAGCTAATACAGATATGAACTCAGTGAAAACAGACTAACCTTGTAAAAATAGAGCTTAAATATCAAAGCGATGCAACAATAATCACTTGTTAAGTATTGATATTTCTTTGACTGCTACATCCATGAAGTCCAACTGTGTAAGCTTTTATGCAGAGGACTTATATAAACTGGCAAACTTCATCAAGATCACATTAGATACATACATTTTAGATATCTACTATTTTTTGCATTATTATACTACATCTGCACTTCAGAACAGAAAATCTGATAGTACTTTAACATATACATACACCATTTCTTTTCGGCAAGGCTTTGTAGCAGCTTTCCACTTGCAAGAAAGCAAGAACCGGTGGAATATATAAGAAAGGGTCATTTCCTTGATACGAGATGGCAACTACGTCACATCCTCGAGCTACTGCTGGCCAACAGTAAGATTCTGTGAAATTAGGGCCTAAAAACTTTTCCTGAGCAAGTTCCTAAAGAATGAGATATTAAGAGTTCCATGTGAAAACAGTGTACCAATATATTTCCAAAACCAGACAAAACATGGAGTGTTTTAAGAGCTTTTTGATTCATTTCATAATAAAGATCCTAAACACACAATATGACAAAAATGAGTTAAATTACTATATTAAAATGACATGACTGATGCTAATACAAAAGTAGAAACCAATACGACTCTTACAGCTGTGTCAGCATCTCCTTAAAACTTCATTTATTTCATCACATGAAAAACATCCTAAGACATTCCTCAATCAAAATGAAGTATTATTATTGTAGCGTATTTCGTTTTATAAGGTGAGGACACAATACACTTGTTAGGAGAAATTCAGCGTAAAATCAGATATTGGTGTTACCTTTTTCAGATTATCATGAAGTGGTGCTTTTTCCAAAATTGAAGTTGGCTCAATTTTGTTGCTAAGACAAACAAAGCTTCTTTCAAAAAGGTCTTGAAATCTCTGAAATCACGTAAGCAGAAGATAGTACTGAAGACAATACATAATAAAACATCAAGTAGCTGTAAAAGATAGTTCAGCTGGCTGTTCACAGAATGTTACAGAAGCAGAGCAGGATAATCATCAACTACTAACAATATTACTTCCTTTTTTTCCCCCCCCTCAAAAATCTCTGAAGTTATTTCACTTTAAGTTCTGTAGTGGTTGTTACCCTCCAATGCTCAGCAAAACTAAAGAAAAAAAATCAGAGCTTCTATAAAACTCATTTTTCCCTCCAAGCTGACAAAAGAACTAACAGTGTAACTACACTGCTATCAGAAAAGTAAATTTCTCCTTTAAATCATCTAGCATAAAATGACAAAAAATAGCACGCTCACTCTTTGAAAAGCAGAGACTGGATCAATTTACCAGTCATTATTTGGCTGTAATTTAGGGATTCATACTCCCTTCCTCTCACTGATATTGTAAATATCTTCAACCGTGTAATGCAACCAATTCAACGCTCCCGTGCTGATCTCTTTAAAACAGTTCAGAAAACAACAGCAAGCAAAAAAAATTTTAGCAATAAAGTAGATTGGACATTAGAAGTATTAATGAACAAGTAAGAATAACTCCAAGGAACGTTTAGCAACATATACCACGCTATAGCATAATGACTATTTTGTTTTCAGGACAGCACTAAAGCTCGCCTTTCATATTCAGAAAACTGAAAGTCCTACCGTAGACAGCTATCATCTTTGTAAAACCATAGCCAAAGAGCAGAAAAAGAAGGCACAATCTTTTCAAGGACTACAGTGTACTTTTTTTTTTAATGTTCCACCATTTAAATAGAGAACATCCTACTTCAACTGTACAAAGAATTAGTGCAGTCTCACAGATCTATGTTATGCAGAAGAACTGGCCAGATGACTACAGTATTTCTTATCTACTTGATGTATGTTTAATCAAATTCACCTTTGATAAATTATTACAAAACACAATACTTACAGATTCATTATTTTCCTTCAGATCCATGTTTGACCTTTGGTATGTCTTTTCAAGAGAACCAGAAATAGTACGACCTAGGAAGAAGATGGTCAGAAATTTTCAAGTTATCTGAACAAATGAAAAACCATTATTGTTGTTCATAGCCACAGCTGCCACTGTTTTTTTTATTTAGTTTTTTGTATCATTTGCTAATAGAAAAAAAAAATCTCCATCAGGATGGAAAGTTGCACACCTTTTAAAGGACTTGTATCACTACAAGCGGCACAATTTGTAAACCCGATAGTTTTACAATTACTTCTGTTTAAAATAAACCCATCCAAACGCAAAAACATCAGACAAGTAATTTCTATAATACCCAATGCTATTAAGCACATTAACAAACACCAATACAATTCACTCTCAGTTCATACACATCTTTTGCTAACAATGTTGTTTGATCCAATTACTGGATTCGAACTGAGACAGCAGACGCAGGTTCAATATATCCAATTAAAGACACATAACATATTATAAGTTTCTGACATACATTGTTCCCACCTGCTTCAAGATTCATTGGTACCTTCTCTTGCAACTGCACTGGCCTGAGAGCAAGCGCTGGATTAATTTTTATCAGAGGAGAATCAATATTTAATGATGTCTGGTTCTCTTGTTCTTTTGCTGGACTTCGAATATTCTCCTCAGCTTCCTCAAAATGAGCAAAGTTCTTTGAAACAAGATCATCATTAATGCATACCTAAAAAAAAAAAAAAGATGATGCTTGACCAGTATCAATATCACATACTTGCTTAGAGTGTATTTCAAGCTTTATACAGTAGTAACACTTAATCAGTATTAGTGCTTTTTGAATCATGTTAAATCCAGAATAGGAAAGGCAGCCTTATCTTCCAGTATCTTCTCTAAACAGATTTTAATTAGCTGCAATTTTCTGGAGAAGCATGACATTTTTCTACTCCATTAACCTTTTCTGTCAGCCCTAAAAATTCAAAACTATTAAGCAGTAAAGCAGGTTCTTCTTTTGACTCAGAGGGAATCAAAGCGTGGCAAAGAAAAAGTATTACTATACCTACGACTCTAGAACTCCACTGGCTCAGAGACAGTGACTCTAGTACCAATTAAGATTCCGAACCGACAGAAGGTCTTAGACTTCACGCATACCTGAAAAGTTACTGTCTATGAGGAAAACCACAGCTCCAGTGCTAGAATTGTTGGCAGAATACTCCAAACAGATGCAAATAATTGTTTTATGCCTACAGTGCAGCTGCTTAAGCCTGATGGTAGCTGCAGTGGAGTATGAGAAGTTACGCATTTCGACAAGTGGTGCTAGTTTCTCCTAAGGTTTAAGGATGAAGTTTTAAACAAAAGCAATACTGTTAACAAACACCAAAAAGGCATAGAAGTGTACTAAATAATTCACATAGCCATCCAATTTAATTGCTATTTGCATATTTTTATTGTAAAGTTACATCTCACCATGGATGCACACTAATTTGGCATAAATAATTTTCAATACCTCTTCAAGAATCTCGAAGACATTACTCCACTTTGTTTTAAGCAAAGAAAATATGCTGTAGTTTAAAACAGGTACCAGATCCTAAAATATATGCAGTTTTACTGTGCAGTTCAGTGTTATAACCTCCAAAAACAGCTATACATTACAGCTGAAGGAAATCCAATGGAATAGAAAAACAAATAACAAACACACACCAACACAGAAAATAAAATAGTACACAAAACCTTACCCAGAATAATTAAAATTCATTCAAAGTTACCTCCACTAATTCTACCTTAAAGTGAAAGTGCTCTGGTTTCAACACTAATATTAGCATTCACATATTTTTAATATATTTGGCAATTTTTAAAATCAAAGTCTCTTCCTAATATAGGTACCCTTATAATATTTGCTTCTTTTTTGAAATTAAGGATAGTAACAATTATGAGAATAACTTACTCTATTACTTCCATTTTTAACATGACTGAAATCTCTTTATAAGTAACACAGCACTTACTGTAAATGACAAAACTCGTTCGTAATGCCTTAAAAATTGCAAAATTAAGATTTATATTGTGAAGTGTATCAGCAGGTTTGCAGACACTGAAGTAACCTACCTTTTCATCTTCTATTGTCACATAAAGAATTACATGAAATGTGTTATCTTCCACAGTACATAACTTTGCTTTGATTTGGGTAGTTGCTAAAAAGTAACAATAAACAAGGAGATACATTAACCTCTTATCAGTATTTTTCAAGCATGCAAAGATAGAAAAAACAATTAGATGAGTGTAATCTATTACTTCCAAGAGAAACTAGTACAAATGTTTTAATTTTTAAATGGAACAGGACTCTAACAAGGCAGTAAAACCTTAAAATTAGAAAAACCATTGTTCTCAGTCTCTGAAGGAAGACTGAGAGTTGGAACAGACCAATGACTGGTCCACAGATACCAGTTCTAGTCATATACCAGAAGTATTTATATTCCACCCGCAGATCAGTACAAAGGCATACTTTCCCACTTGGACACTTTTTCTGAAAGAAGGCATATTTGCACATCTGCCAAGTTTTGTTAGGGTATTAATTAAACAAAAAACCTAACTGATAAATTATGCGTTATTAAATTATGAAGTATTTCTGATGCATACACTAATAACGTACCAGCAATAATAATTAAGAGCTTATAATATTGTTTTCAGCAGTCTGGGAATGTTTGAAACCAAGTTAACGTCACTGTTGCTCCCTACTAACCTTTATTTTGCATAGCAATATTTGACACTTAGATATGCAAATAAACAGTACAATTTACATAATGAAGAGTGCAATATTCCCACTGGGGTGTGAAATTATTAGCCTAAACAGTCCTTACTGTTATTACGAACTCATCCACTCCTTCCCAAATCTCATTTTGTATTGAGTATATCGTATTTGCAAGTAAGCAGGTAGGAAGTTTTTCAGTAGAAGCACATGAGATCAGACAAGCTCAGCAAAGAACTGTTTTGGAAAATCAAAAGCTCTCTCATATCAAAATAGAATGCTTGACATGAGAAAGTCTGGATGAGCTACTGAACCACCACACACGACTAAGGAACTGAACAGACCAGAGAGCAAACCATTTCAGCTTGCTTAGAAACTACTTTGAGCACAATGCATTTGATAATGCAACTATAATCAAGATAATCTCTTCTGAGCTGGTGTTTTATATCCCTGTCACACAACTAGCAAAGACAGCTTTAAAGCTGATTCAAAGAATTAAGCCAAATACAAAGAAAGGCACCACTGTTTAAAACAGCTGTTACATGATTTCTACCTTATTCAGCATGCCCAGTGAACCCAGAAAAAGACACAAATTAGACACCTGCCACAATTTATGCAGAATGGAAGCCCACAGTACTCAAGATGCAGGTCTACATATAATTTTGGCTAAGTCGATTCATACAGAAAAAAAAAGAATTGTGCAACTCATTTCTAAAAAGAATTTCGTGAAAATTAAAAATGAAGTTCTATGTTTCCCTGACAACTTATTTTTCCCCAGAACAGAAGTGCCAATGATGATTCTGACAGGATTTTTACCTTGCAGAAGACTTTGAAAATACTGCGTAGCAGCATTATCCCATCTTTTGGCTGGTCTAGGAAAATAAACACAAGCAGTTACCCCACACCATCATAAATACAAATGGTAATCTGGATAGTGAGGCATGTAGCATGACTTGACAATTTCGTGTTCTAAGTCTCAAGAACTGCATCTAATAGAAACATTAGCAGAAACTTAATACTTTGAAAATAACTTTGGTTTTGATGTATCAATTAATTCCTAAAACAAACAACTTGAAAATTAATGTATATTGCTTTGCCAATGTATGATGGATATATCCCCAACAAAACAAACCAGTTAGAAATAAAATAGTATAGAAAGAAATAAAGCAAGAATCCATGTATGGAACATATTAATTACTTGAAATAAGTGTTGAACAATTTTAAATGAGCACTTTATAAACATTGAAATTCTAAAAACTTAAAGGATTGCAACAAAACTTAAATTCTGTCATTGCCATCCTCTGCAGCCCCATGATATAATCACATCTGACAGATCTTTGACAATAACATTCTGTAATTTTAAATAAGAACATTCAAGTGTTCCTCTTTATGAGTAGGTTGTAGAGAAAACCTTTTTTCCAGTCCTCCAAGAATGACACAAAGATCACAAATACAACAGGAGTCCAAAGCATTTCAGAAGACAGAAAATGGGGAAAAAAAGCCATCTAAAAACATTATTACAACTTCAGTTCAGCCAGGATTTGTAATAACCACAAATAAGACAGTCAGTAATAAGATGAGCACCCCAAGAAAGAACACAGAAGGATGAACTGGTAGATATTCTACTCAACATCTTAATCAATGATCTTGATGAGGGGATTGAGTGCACCCTCAGTATGTTTGCAGATGACACCAAGTTGGGAGGGAGTGTTGATCTGCCTGAGGGTAGAAAGGCTTTACAGAGGGACCTGGATAGACTGCATCGATGGGCCAAGGTAAACCGTATGAGTTTCAACAGGGCCAAGTGTCAAGTCCTGCACTTTGGTCACAACAACCCCAGGCAACCCTACAGGCCTGGGGAGGAGTGGCTGGAAAGCTGCCTGACAGAAAGGGATCTTGGTGTGTTGATGGACAGTCGGCTGAACATGAGCCAACCGTGTGCCCAGGTGGCCAAGAAGGCCAATGGCATCCTGGCTTGTATCAGGAATGATGTGGTGAGCAGGACTAGGAAGTAATCCTGCCCCTGTACTCAGCATTGGTGAGGCCTCGAGTATTGTGTTCAGTTTTGGGCGCCCCAGTACAGAAAGGACATTGAGGTGCTGGAGCAGGTCCAAAGAAGGGCAACAAGGCTGGGGAAGGGCTTGGAGAATATGCCCTACGAGGAGCGACTAAAGGAACTGGGGCTGTTTAGTCTGGAGAAGAGGAGACTGAAGGGAGACCTTACTGCTCTCTTCAAATACCTGAAAGGTGACTGCAATGAGAGCGGGGCTGGTCTCTTCTCACTGGTGACAGGACAAGGGGAAATGGCCTCAAGTTGCACCAGCGGAGGTTTAGGTTGGATATCAGGAAAAACTTCTTTACAGAAAGGGTTGTTAAGCACTGGAACAGGCTCCCCAGGGAGGTGGTTGAGTCACCATCCCTGAATGTGTTTAAAAACCGTTTGGATGTGGTGCTCGGGGAGATGATTTAGTGGTGGGTTGTTAGAGCAGTATGGTTAAGTTACGGTTGGACTTGATGATCTTGAAGGTCCTTTCCAACCTGAGCAATTCTATGATTCTATGATTTTATAAGCTCACGTGCTAGCAATCAAGTAACACAGCTCTGGGATGGTAAACAAAGGGCAAGAACTGCCAAATGCTCAACAAAATTTCTTAAAGTTTCTACACAAATATCAAAAGATTCAAATAGATGAAAAAATAAACCCCAAATGATTAGGGAAGGAATCTTATTAATGAATTGCTCTTGTAAAAAAGAAATGTTTTATTCTTGAATGAAATTTAACATCTAAGAAATGTATGACTAGAACACAATTACTGAAATCTACTTACACTATTTTTGCTGTATCTTCACAAAAGTTGATGCGCAATGTCACTGGCTTTGTGCAATACAATCTACATTTTTTTGCTCTAAATGGGATTTGCGTAAATGCTTCCACTGCAACTCGGACGCTTAAAAACAACAAAAAAATCTCATTTTATAGATCACATTCTCCAAAAGTCACTGGTGCTTCACATACATCCTTTCATTATCCTATATGTGACATCACATTTCCTCCAGATGTCTGGCTCCACTGTGAAACTCCACACTTTCTATTTAGCAGAGAAAGTCCAGTTTAAAGTCTTTTCGTGATACTACACAGATGTTTTCTGGCACTACACATGCCATTTGACAACTCTTACTTCTCAGTAAGAAATAATACATGACTAAAATTATTAAGGAAGAAATTAATAGACCTATTTGCAGTTGTACTCCTTATCCTTAAAAAATATTTATATATTGGTCAACTCTAGTGTTAGCTACACAATTATTCCTTACACATGGCTTGGTGGGAGACCAAGTAACCAGTAAGTAACCAGTAAGACATCATCTATAGTGATAAACGTATGAGTCTTAAAAGATTGCTCTTTTTCTAATTTATATTATCCTGAAGTAGTATATTATGCATTTAGTTCTGCAAGAACACATTTTAAACTTATGGCATTGTTGCTTTCTGATACAGTAACATTCAAGTCAAAACGATCTTTAACTTAGGGTTATAAAATATTTGTTCGAAAACATTTTAAATTAAGTTTTCTTAATTTTGTTGAGTACTACAAAAAACACCAATGTTCTTGTTGGGTATTTTGTTAAATAAATGAATCTTAAATTTGGCTGAGAAGCGGAAGAGATTTTTTAAGATACATTTAAAGATTTTAGAAACAGTGGGTTACATTGTGGTTTGTTTTTTTTTTTTAATGAATCCCTTAATAACAGAGCAAAGTACGTTTCAGCAACACTAACTGGCAACTGTGCATCTCAATCATAACTGCCCTACTTGAATCCACGATGACAAAGCCTACCAGTTTCTTGTGGACTCACACTTCAATTAAACCAGAGCCTTGTGATCATTTTTCTAACTAAATATTAACAGTATTTACATGCATTAATCAACCACATACGTTTCAGTGATTGTCTCAAAAAAGACACTTACTCCTTTGATTTAACAAAAGTATATTTTGCATAATCCACTAGAAAACATTCTATCTGATAATGGTCTGCACAGTACATGATAGACTTAACAACCGCTCTACACCAGCACTTCAGCTCCTCACTGAAAACCACACAAAGCTGAAAAAGAAACAAGACAACAGGTTCTCGTAAATGGAACAAATTGACTGTTAGTTTTATTACAGGCAAAAAGATGCTATTTACTATATAGCTCTAGATTTACTTTTAAGCACTGCAGCTTATGTAGTTATGAAGCTACACATAGGAAAAATAACCCATGCAGATGTTGTTTTCCATTTCATAGCAATAATTTAGAAAAAAACAAAACAAACAAAAAGAAGATTAACACATCTTGGGTATTTCACCCCTAAACCAATGCAAATATCACATTTTTAATGTGTGAAACATACCAATGATTTTACCTGGTCTTTTTCTAATGTTATTGGCTTCACTTCATCCACAGCTTCACAAGATTTGTCATAGAACTGATTCATTTCTGCATTCAGCTTTTTATATTCTATTTCATCAACTACATAAGGCCCACATCCTTTCATAGTAACCCAAAAGCAACCCGGATCTTCAATCTGGTGTAAATGGTAGACAAAAATAACAAGTAGCATTATCTTCTCCTGAAGTGATAGGATACCTCTATGAACATCTGAACAGTGAATGTAAAAATAAGACCTAAAGTCTTCACTAAGGTACCTTCAAATAATGAGAACTAATATTGAACATACAGAATATTAGTAACAAAACATCCTTCAGGATCAAAGCTTTAGTTCAGTAAGTGACTTCTCAATTTGCACTCTTTAGTACCACAATACCATATCCATTCTGAAAAGTTGCAGCATTATTTAAAAGGTTTGTTAACTGAATATAATGAGTTAACTGCAAATATGTAACCTTTTTACTTGAATACTATTTCTGGAGTATGCAAAAAAAAAAAAAACCAAAAAACCACCAAACACCAACACATTTTCTTCAGGTTCAGAGCGTCTACAAGACAGTTCATTTAAAATAGGGCCATGGCATTCTGCTCAACTTTTTAAAGCGCTTATATACCAGTTTTTCAGATAATAAGGGCATTCAACATTTGAGGGATACTTGCAGGATACCTTCCATTTTAAGGTTTAGCTGCGTTCCTACTAACTTCTTTTCAGAGGAAATCGAGACAAAAATTGAAAAGAAGTGAGAAAATTAATATAACCTATATAAATCCCCACCACACATAAGAAATGACTACTGAACAGAAATAAAGGTATCATCTTGTTTGCAAATCTGACTCCCAGTTTCATTGAAATAAACACCAACCACCTTAACTTTCAAAAACATCAGCATACCCGTAATATCAAGACTTCCATAATGCCCAGCCGTTGCGTCTTCTTCAACACTACTGTAAGAAACCAACAAATGTTTAACTATTTTAAAGCTTCCATTTATTTTGAAGCATAGCTAAGAAGCATACAGCAAATACATACTTTTGGTACTTGTGTACAAAGCACTGGCTTAAATAACTAATTTAGATGTACAAAAGGCCTCAAACTATGTTGAATCCTAATGGAGATTTGCCATCCACGCTTATTCACATACTAAAAACTGATGTGGTTGTATAAAAGAAAATACTTGTTATCCTCAACCTACTTGCAGCCTATAGGCTGTTATTTTACACCGGAAGGCCAAAAGAAATATTCTGGTTAAAGGACTGCTACAACCTAGCTGCCTCGCCAAATGGACACCAGCACCAGAGAGAATCTAATATATTATTAACAAGAAATAAACACAGACACGAGTCCCAGCCTTAGTCGATACTAAAATATCACATATTGCTACTTGTTTTTCACACCACACTTCACAAGGAACAGAACAGATTGTGTCTAGGAACTACAATAGCAGCACACACCACTTGCTAGATTATGTACATTTAATTCTTGTAGACGTGCACATCACGCCACTCCTCACAGCAGTGTTCAGCCTACTTCTTAGAAGAATTCACACTGCAGTAAGCAGTTAACAAAACGTTTCAGGAAAGATAAGCCAAGCAAGCAGCCTTAGGCTTCCAAAGCCAGCAGTAAAATTGTGCTCATACAACAACTGCTAAGAGACGGTGCCAATAACGTGCAAGGAGCCTAACTTCTTCACATCCCTCTAAGCATAAAACCCATAAGTGATCTATCAAGTCACTAAGGCACACGCAGAAAAAAGCTGGTTCCACCAAAACTAAGAAACAGCCTCTCCGTTACTAAGGGGATAATGAGAACACCACGGCTTGCTCCACACGACCCATCCAACACCGCTATTCACCTCAGAAAGACGGGAGATCACTGCAAATGCTACCTTGAGGGCAAACATACAGGGAAAGGTGAAAGGACGCCCTTCTGACAGCACGGGTGTGATGCAAGCACTCTGACTAGAACAGCTGACTCCCTGCCCCGACCTTACTCCATCTCACAAAGGCACCACATGGGCGCCAGGAAGCACGCAAGACGAGAAACGCTTGACAAGAAACGGTATTCTCTCTTTTATTCCACCCTCAGCTAACACCTTAACATTATACTCTCCCTCAGAGAAATAAAAACGGTAAACTTTGCCATACACAACACCAGAGCAGCCGCAGAACCTCACCGCCCGCCGCAGAACCTCACCGCCCGCCGCAGAACCTCACCGCCCGCCGCAGAACGTTCCAGAAGCTCTGCCGCCTCCCGCGCGCACCCAAAACCAGCCGCACGCACCCTCCAGCCGCGCATGCGTAACTCCGCCTCGCTGAGATACGGGAAGGAAGAGGCGGGAAGGAGTCGTCAGGGGTGCAAATGGTGGCGATTTCGGCTCTTTAAACGCATTGTTGTGGAAACAAGGGGAAGACGTGAGTGTCTGGTCTTTTTCCTGGTCATGCGCTGGGCTCGGGGGGATGATGTTTGTATACGTGCCGCTGCCTGTGCCTCATGTTGAGGACAGAGGGGTTGTCCCGCAGTGCGGTGTGTCCATGCTGCTGCCTGAGGCTATAGTGGCCAGGGCCTTTGTGGCACTCCTTTCCCCTCAGAGTCTCTCAGCCTGCAGCAAAGCACGTATTGAAAGTCTTGAGAAGGCAGAGGGAGATTGCACCTGGTAAAAACAACCAATTCTCCCTTGGAATTCAGCTATGCTAAAACACCTGCATCTCCAACAGAAAATGGCTGTTGAAAACATTCCATAACATCTCAACCTCTTTGAGAAAGCAGCAACATCTTATTTTTTATTATTCGCTATCGTATGCTTACTTTTGCATCCTTTTTTGACTATTATTATTTAATCTCGTATACTCACCTTTCCATCTAGGCTTTTTTGTTTTGTTTTGTTTGGGTCATCTCTGATTTGTCTTTGTGTGAGGCTGCCTAGCCAACATGCCAGCCCAAGGGAAGCAGGTGAAGCGCATAGCTGGAGTCTGACCCCAACGACAGCAGCCTGTTCTTACAGTGCCTCAGTATGTCAAACCTGCAGCTTTAACCGCCATTATTTTTAACGTAATGCTGCAAAGTATTTACTGTCTGTATATTCTAAAACATTTATGTTTCTATTTGACAGTTATCTTCATTTTTAAAGCAAAATAGTGTCTCTTTGTTATTTTGTTGTTGTTGTTTGGCCTTCCAGCTCCCCCTACTGGACCCTTTCGCTTTTATTAGCGTGAAAAACAAGTTCGAGGAGACAGGAGAGGCAGACTACTCACTTAAGCATGTTTAGTATTGAAGTCACTGTTTCCACACTTAGATAACCTATAGGAACATACTGGTGCATAAAAATTTCTGAAAAAAATCTAACCTTATTGCTGAATCATTTCTTTCCTAAAAATACTTCCTCCTAGGAGACATTTTCTACCACAAAAATAAACTGCTACAACGACCACAAAGTACAGAACCATAAATAATGATCAAGAAGTCTCTCCATGAACTGTGAAAGACTATATTGCAAAAATCAAAGCAGGTGCAGATTACACATCATCTTTATTACCAATTATCACAGAGATATGGTATTTTTAAGCATCTACAGAGCAGTTTACCATTGCTGCTACATTCTGCAAGTGATTCTCTGCCTCTCTCTGTCTGACAGAGGATAATATTCACTTAGTTACATTACTGTCTACCTGATCAAAATAAGGAGCCTACAGTGAAATTTAAAAAAAAAAAACCAAACCTCAAACTATACTGTATCTTCTCAGTGTAGTTCATTGAACAGCCCTCCAATTACTCTAATGGTTTACTTTGATGGGATAATGGAATAACTTTGAAGCCAAGATGCTTGTGTTAGACATAAGAAAAATGCTGATAGGCATGCTTTTTCCTCTTACCTACCTAGTATTACAGTGTTAATCTCCAAGAGCTGAAAATCATATAAGAGGTAACACAGGATACATTTTTTGCTTCTTCCACTCTCCATTTTTCTAATTTTCCAGTCATCTTCATGTTCAGAAGAATTAGCCAGAATACTGTGAAGGAGATATTAATCATAACACGCTGCTTCACAGAAGCAAGGGTCTTCTAAACCTAGAATCACCTGAGTGTGTTCAATAAGAGAATAAAACAGGAACATTTTTCCAGTCCAAATGAATGCTACAAACCAATATAATGAAAATGTTGCAGAAGATCTTATTTTAATTGAAATACAATACAAAAGTTGAAACAGTTTTCACAACAGCTTTACTGTCAAATCTTAAGTCATCATTCTTCTTCCAGATGAAGAAGATATCGCATCACAGCTCCATACACTCCACTTACTTCTCCCCTCCCCCAAATAAAAGATTAAAGAGTAGCTGACCTTCCTCTGAAGTCTTTAAATCTCAAAGACTTGTTAAGTACAGTATTTAAGAAACATAATGTGGGATATTGAAATGTGGAAGTAGTTGTTTCCAAGGCAGTACATTATTTCCTGAAGTTTTTGAAATCTTTTTGGAGCTGAACAATTCATTTTTTCTTTTAAAATTGCTAGTAACTTGAAGGTAAAAGTTAGAATGAATAAGAAGAATGTTTGCACTCGATCTGATGATAGTTTATGTGTAAATTATCTCTACCTTTGAAAATCGTAATTTTTGCATAAATTACCATTAATGATTTAATTTTATCAACTATAAATATTGTTTGTAATAAATATTTCATAGAATCACTGAAAGGCTTGGATTGGAAGGGACCTCAAAGCCCATGCAGTTCCAGCCCCTTGTCGAGGGCAAGGCTGCCCCTCACCACCTGAGGCTGCCCAGAGCCCCATCCAGCCTGGCCTTGAGCACCTACACGGATGGGGCACCCACAGCTTCTCTGGGCAGCCTGTGGCAGTGCGTCACCACTCTCTGAGTAAAAACTTTAATGTTAGCTAACAAGCCTCCTTATACGCACGTACGCTGTTTTTCGACAGGAATATGTCAATAGAAATGGGAGGTTTCATTAATTTCTAGACATACATTACAGCTGTCATACAGGTAGCTTTTGAAGGATAGTAAAATAATCTTCAACTCAAAACATACTTATTCTGAACATATGATACACTTTAATTTTCAGTGAGAAAAGGACCTCTGTGACCCAGCAGACCAGCTGGAATACCACTACTAGTATGTAAGTAGAATAAGGTGGTAATTGCTCAGTATAATTGGTATCAAATCACTTTCAAGTTTATCCAGGTAATTCACTTGGTGATTGTGTTAAATTTTCAGTAGCTTCTGAACATCACAACCGGCACAACCATGCAATTTCAAAGACTCAAAGAATTAGATATACAAATCTAAAACCTATAATCACATGAAATGCTTTGGCAAGGAATATTTAAGTCCGTTTTCCTGACTCCTTGGCAACTGTTAGAAAGGATAAGAAACACAGTGAATATGTATGTAATTAAGCATATTCTAGCTTTAAAGCAAATGCATTATAATCTGCTGTTGTAGTTTGAACTATCAGTGTTTATTATCAATGGATTCATATGTTTATATTTTGCTTGAATATTAACATAGACAGCAAGACTGTTGGTATTTTTTATTACTATCCTGTGAAATATACTACCCTCTCTCATGAGATCTTCAACCGTCTTATCTGTGGACATAGCTATTTTCTTTTCGCCTGTATAATCTGGATCTTCTGGGTATAACTCATCACCTGAAGAAAACAAACAGAACAACTTTTAGTTATACAACGTCTGTCTTATTCTTCAGTCATTTGATTGAGTGATACTTGCAATTTTAAAAAAATATTTATCAGGATGTGAGACTCACTGGGAATAGATTTGACAAGTAAATAGTCTCTAAGCATCTTGATATTTAACAATACAGCCATAAATTTCTAAAGCATCTGTCAGTACACAATGCACATGTCCCAGAGTTCTTGCTAATGCTAACATGTTGTAGTCACAGCAATTATATCACTGCACTACCATTGTGAAAAATTGTGTGCTTGATTTGCTTGTTAAGTGGATAACTTAAGTCAATGAGAACTCCCATTGAAAAAAGGACTAAATCTGAGTTCCAATACATCCTTAAGATTAAAAAAAAAAGTTAACAATTTCTTCATAAATCTATGTATCAATGGCAACCATATGAAAGAATGAAATTATGAGTAAGAGCAGAAATAACTATGCTGCCCAAGTGGTCCAGTAGCTTGTTTCTGACAGTAGCCATTATCAGCCATATCAGAGCAGCTGGAGGGTGGCAGAAGAAAAACAGTAGGAAAAGAGTGCAATAATGTGATTTCTAAGAGGTTTTTCCCCCACAGTTATAGACTGGCTTATGAAAAGTGGTTTGAGTATTTATCAATTCCCAAAGGTTTTATATCACTTAAAAGAACCTTTATCTGTTTTCTTACCTGGTAAGAGCTGAATGATGCCATCTGTAGCAGTTAGCATCACAGGCAACCAACGTTCGCATCCCTCTAGAGCTCGATGAGAGTTGAACTTGTGTAACTCATTCAGTGAGGAGAAGTTGCACAGCCTACATAATTCATAGAACTGAGGTGGAGCAAGCCAGATTTCTTGAGATTTAAAGCGTTCAATAGCTTCTGGAGGTGATGACCACTGCATGAGGAAAACAAACTTTGAAATAATAGCTTCAGCAGCAGACAAAATTATGAGCAACTTTAAAAGCTGTTAGCAAGGAAAGCCTTGACAGAAAAAGCTTTGAATAGTCTAAAGTTTTCTGAACACAATAAAAGCCACCTGTAAACTATACCAAAATAACAAGAGTTAAAAGCTTATTAAAAACATACGGAAAGCAATTTGTAAAAATTACATTTTTCCAATGAAGAGAAATAATTTTGAACTTCAAATGCAGGCACACAAAATTTGGAAACTAAAATGAAGTCTGGTTTCAAGACTAAAAGTCTGCTCATGGAATGGCCTGCGTTAAAAAGGACCTCAAAGATCATCGAGTCTCAACCCCCCTGCTGAGTGCAGGGTCGCCAACCACTAGACCAGGCTGCCCAGAGCCACGTCCAGCCTGGCCTTGAATGCCTCCAGGGACGGGGCATCCACAACCTCCCTGGGCAACCTGTTCCAGAGCATCACCACCCTCTGAGTGAAAAACTTCCTCCTAGTATCTAACCTAAACCTCCCCTGTCTTAGTTTAAAACCATCCCCCTTGTCCTATCACTGTCCACCCATGTAAACAGTCATACCCCCTCCTGTTTATACTCCAGCCGACAATAACTGAATTCACACTGTTTGCAGAGCACGAATACTCAGCTACTCACGGTAAATAAACATGGTGTTCTGCAAGTGTAAACTATTCATCATTTCATCTGATACGGTAATTTGATAATATAACTGTACATAAGCATCTGCAGTACATTTCTGCTACTATTAGCAAAACGTTATAGCATGAACTCTTGAAAATAGGATCTTGGGTGCTTTTAAATTTCAATACCATCACTTGTTAAAAATATATAGAAAGGTTAGGAAAAGCAAAACCGTTAGGAGAGGCCCTAGAAAACTGGTTTGTCATCCACTTTTAACTCTCTTTTTGGAATTGTAGGAAATGTAATAGACCCAAACAGACCTGACCCTGAGCTGTGTTGACAGAGCTATGTCATGAACAGCCTTTTACTGCTTCCATTAAAAAAAAAATAGCATAGCTCCAAATTTCGTTGTAATAATACAGCCATACTTCAACCAGTTTGCATGTTAATTAAAACATCCCAAATAACTTCACAAAAGGCAAAAACTGTCAGCAACACTTGCAGCCCTGAAACTCTGTACATGCCTCTTGGATCTCTCCCATTGTGAGTGCTAGCAATGTGGCGTCAATACTGCACTGATACTGCACGAATGAACATATAAACTGATCTAGACGTGATCTGTCTTTAAGGTGTAAAATGCTTCCTATGCCCTAAAAGTTAACGGGAAAGGTCCCTCGAGAAACAAATGCTCTTCTGTTGGCAATTATAGCAGCTTCTGTAACGTAAAGGGAACTGCAGTCACGAACTGGAAGCAGAAACGCGCCGGGGGAGCTGTCAGAAGAGGCAGACTCCCTCCTTCTCACCCCTTAAGGCAGCGTTGGCAGGAAGCTGGCGAGCTCACTCTTTGTCCCGCTGCCCAGCCGCTCACCTCCCCTGCCGGCGAGCACGTGCCCCTGGGCGAGGGAGGCGGGCGAGGCCCGCGGGGCAGCTCCTCGTGCCCCCGTTGCGGCGCCACGTGGCCGCGGGGTGAGACGCGGCGCGTCAGGGAGCGCAGTGTGGCGCGGGCGCCTCCCGCTGCCCTTACCAGGAAGGCCGTGACCTCTCGGTCGTCCTGCGAGGTGTGCGGCGGCCGCGTCTCCAGGCAGCACAGGTAGAAGGCGGTGTCGTAGCGCCGCCCGCCGCGGCCGGCCCTGCCCACCGGGGTGAGCCAGTTGCTCCACTCCTGCAGCGCCCAGATATCGGGGACGCGGCCCAGATGCCGGCAGAGCTGCAGGAAGCAGGCGGGGTCCTCCTGCACCCGGCGCCGCCACTCGCCCAGCTCCGCGGCGGGCAGCAGTTCCGCGGCGGGCAGCGACGGGACCGGGCCGCTCCCCTCCCGCGGCCGGCCGCCCTGCGCCAGCAGGAGGATTCCCGCCTCCTCGAAGGTCTCCCGGATAGCGCAGATACGGAAGGCGACCTCCCCCGGCAGCGGCGAGCCCAGCTGCTGCCGGTCGGTGGCGAAGATCGGGGCGCGGCTGCTGCCCGGAGGCGGCGGCCGGACGGCGCCCAGCCCGCAGCGCGGCGCGGCGGGCAGCAGCCGCAGCCACTCGGCTGAGAAGTCCGCCGCCTCCACCAGGCCGCCCGGGAAAACGTGCGCGCCGGGCATGAAGCCGCTGCGGGAGCTCCGCTGCAGGAACAGAAGCTCGTAGTCACACGGCCTGAGCGGGGAGGGCGACCGCTGCCCCGGCGTGCCCGCCGCCAGCAACACCGAAGCCGCTTCCCTCCAGTGCCGCAGCCTCGGGTTCATCTTTGGCGGACGGGGGGCGTTGGCCGCGGTCGCGCTCCGAGGCCGCTCGGGCGGCACCGCCGCCTGTGGTCCCGGAGGAGCCACTGCAAGCGCGGGGCACGGGCGGGTGCGCCGTGCGCGCCCCGAATCGCAGAGGTCGAGAGGATGGCAGCTCACGTGACGGAGCCTGTCAGCCAGCCGCCAGCGCCCCAGTCCTCGGTCCTGATCGGTCCTAATCCTGTAAGTGGTGTCCGCACAGTGCAAGGCTTAAGGAAACGCGGAGGATTTGTAGGTACACGGCAAATGGCTGAGAGAAGTGAGGCGATCGCTTTCACTTCCCTTGAAAAAATAAGAAAAGCAACAACAACACCAAAAGAGATAGCTTGTACTTCCTGAGTTTTCACAGCACCGAGTGCGTTTACAACAGGACAAGAAATGCAAGTGTAGAGTTGTTGGTTGCCTTGAGGCCGCGGATCTGTTCGAGTGGTGCTGAAGGGACGGTGGTTAAAGCCCCGGGAATCAGCACAGGGTCAGGAACGGAGAGCTCCGAGCTGTAATTGAGTACTGCGAGTGACCGCAGCTGGCCTCGGGGCAATCCCCTTACCTCTATTTCACTTTAGGGCGTGACAAAAAACACGTTAGTTCTTCAGCTAAACGTTCCGCACCTCGGGTTGTTTGAATTTTTTTCTATTAGCCTTTGAAGGGCAGAACCTCGTAAGATTTTAGCTAATTTTTATTAGGGAGCTTTTTTGTTTGTCTGTTTTGGAGGCTCTTAGGTACCTTGACCCCTGAAATATGTATACATATATATGTGTGTGCTCAGGCAAGACAGCAAATCCTTGAAAGTCCTTTGAAGAATAATTTCATTTTAGGAAACATTTCATTTTGATGACTTAACATTTGTGTTAAATTCCTCAATTATAGAATGAATTTGTAAGGAGGTTGAGCAGAAAAAAATGATGAAACAAATTGAGAAATGTTATAAGAATGATACCTGTGTAATATGCACAAACGTCAAGCTGATCATCATCATTCTGCTGCTACTCTGTGTTTGGCAAATACCCATATACCCTCGCGTGCCTCTGACAACCACTGCATTTTATTTTCTGTTTGAGCATGTACTTAATCCTCGTGAGATGTGAACCATCACTGAAATGTTTAGAGGCCGTTGAACCAGTGGGATCCCAGAATATACCAAATGACAAAAAAACAATTCGGCACAGACACAGCTGGATCCTAAGTTCATCCTGATGCTAGGCTGCAGACGGCAGAGAATAGGTCAGCCACTGAGCTGATTATACAGAACTGGGGCAGAGCAGCAGCTGCAATACAGCCAGACAGTGCTCACGTCTGCCCTCAGTCTCCACCTTCCTCATGACCAAATACATATGCAAAACCAGGACTTCTTGTAATTGTAGCCTCTTTTTTTTCATACTAGCTTAACCACTATTGCCCATCAGTGATTACCATCTTAGGCAATGGAAATGTAAGGTACATGGCCGTGCGCGTTTCCTAATGGAAGACATTTTGAACCTCAAATCATGGAGTTTTCATCATGTTTGTTTGCCTTTTGCTCTCATTTTATTTATACGTCTTGTTAGGAATGTGCTTTGTCTAAAAGCTGCTTCAGTGGTAAAATATTAATAAACTATGTAGGTCTTCCAAGATTTAATGTCCAACAAGCACAACTGCAGATCTAAAAGATGTAAGGTCCATTGTGTCAGATAATAATAGCATGAAGGCATTTTAAGTAGAAAGTAGTCATGTACTAATAATAAACAGCACCATTTTAAAATCAGCCGTAATACCAGCACATACACTGTCCTGTCTTGCTTTGGCAAAAATGCAATGCATGATATCCGTGGAACATTATTTTGCAACATCTTCTAGATGGTACTAGAGAATAGTGCAGATTGTATTGTTAAGCTTCTAAACAGGATCCTATATATCTTTTTTTTTTTTTTTTTTTACTCAGAGTAGTCTAAAGAGTTGCCAGTTCTAGGATGCCAACAAGCTGGAATATCCTGGATAATTCCTTCAGCTTTACTGCTATACAGTGGTATTAAATTTGGCAGATCTAGTTTCATAGGCATTCTTTCATGGGTGGAAATGTAGTGTGTTTAGTCTGGCATATACACTGCGTCCTCAAACATAAAATACAGAGACTGGCAGAGAGGTAATTGCAGTTACAGCATTGCTTACAGCAGTCCTTTGGGACTGAAGACAGCCAAGTGCAAATGCGAGTTAAGACAGATTATTCTCCACTCCCATTGCTGCATTTTTCCAGACAGCCCTGGGGTATGGAAGGCACCTCCACCTGTAAGGAACCTCCTTTGTAAGGAACTCCTCTAGTGTCTTAGAAAAAGTAGTTCAATATTCTTTCATGACAGAGGTGAAACCACCTCATGCAAGATTCCAGAAGCAGATGAACGTGAAGTTCTGAGGATTAACTGACTGACACTCAGAAACAACTTGCACAAAAATCTAGGGTGCAAAGCATTGTTTTACTCCCTCCCAGTTTCCTACTAAGAAAGGCAAGACCTAAGCGCTGCAGATGTGCATGCATCTCCTTGGTCAAAGCAATATTTAGGTTGCTGAAGATAACTGAAATAAATATGGAAAATGTCCTAAAGCCAAACTAGATTTAGGTAAAGTATAAAAAATGCTTCTTTTATTCATCTCCAAATGACATGATTTCTTTCTTCAATATATTCTGCTGAAATGCAGAGTTCATCTCACTGGTACTTAACATTTTGTATAATGTTAAGAGTGAGTTCAGAAAGAACACAGAATCTGAGGTACTCTTTTACTCAAGAAATCCAGCCCTAAAATGAGGATAAATTATATTGCATATCTGCTGAATGATAAATCAGTGCAAATCACACCACTTTAACAATTAATTATGGATGAAAAGTAAGGTCCATCATTATTTCACAATCTAATTTGATTTACATACTGTCCTGTGACTTGGATATGATTATAGGAAGTTGGTTTAATTTGCATCTGATTAAAGTTTTGTCCCCATGCAGGTTTAGTGCCTAAAATATCTAATTAAATGTTACAACTTCAAGTATCAAAAAATGAAGAGTTTTATGAGGATGTCTTAAACTGTCTTATTTCAAACTCACTCTAAAGCTTTTAGATTGTTTGAGCTCATGAATTACAATGAATAGACAGACTTACTAACTGAAATAAAAAATAAATTATA